>NC_056619.1:6670593-6810593 GCF_018340385.1 Cyprinus carpio | reverse complement strand
GATAATAGCTGATAGTTAAGGGTCGTTCGCATAGAATGCAGATTTGCATGTCAATACACTTCTTTTCCATTGTTTTTCTATGCAAATACACACATCTAAGCATTGTGCTTGCATTTTTTGGCAGCATCTCACGAATGACACATTATTCTAAAAATGCAACACTTATGTTAAAAGAAGTTCTGTCATGACACCTCTCGGAGGGATTGGCATGGTAATGTACATGACAATGTTAATGTATTTGGTCTGGGCAGAATAGATCTGCTACGCTGCTGCTGCTGCGGTAGAGCAAGTACCGATACTTGCTACTGCCAATACATCCACAACATGCTGCTGTAAGCATGTAAGAAATATTGCTGCTGCAAATATATGATACATGAAATAACCCTCACCCCCCATAACGTACATGAATCACCTCAGCATATCTAAACAGGTGGAGCTGGGGAAGGTGGAGGCTTTCTGAAGCAGGCTGCAACTGCTACGGTAGGCCCTAGTCATATATTTGAATGCTGAGCAGCGAGCTCATTGGCTACCGATACAGGAGAGAACCAATCATCTGTGCCATGTGATAATGATGTCATTAGGTCAGTTTGAGTTAGACCTATCAGATTGCGCCATCTAGTTTCATGCCAGAACTGTATTTAAATGTAGAAGTTAAAGTTGCCTTTTCATTCCACGGCCATGTCTCACATTTCTTCATTGCAAAAACACATTGTTTTTATGGTCTGTAAAAATTTCTCAAATGGTAGGCAGTAAAACTATGCTACATTCTATAATACTTTATTTTTTTGCAAATACAAACAAATGTCTTTAGAGCATAAAACCATCCTCGAATTTGCTTTATCTATCTCTAATTTTCAATTTATTCAGTGCAAAAATGGTGTACAGGAAAAAGAAGGAAATAATTTATATATACGTACATATAATTTTATTACAATATTGAATCAGGACTTAGTGTTCTTTGGTTTGCTCTCTTTTAACAAAGTCACTTATGAAATTTCGCTACAGTTGGAATGTTGTTTTGGGCCGTGTATATTGAAGACATCATGTTAGTGTGCTAGGTTTTGAGAGACAGACATATCCCTGTTCAAAATAAAAATAACAAATCTTGCCTTAAGTAATATGTGTCAAATAAAATCATTTAGTCACCACTGAAAATTTGCAACCAAGCTCACTGAAAAAATGCTTTGTGACACATATAGAGTGAAATGGCTCAGAAAGGTTAACATGTTTGAAAATAACTTACCACATACACTAAACCCAACCCTAAAACAAACATGAGGAAAATGTGAAATAAAAATGCATTTGCTAAAGCAACCATGCCATTTTTACTTGCTTCTCCAAATCTTCAAACTATTTTCTTGTGACACCTTTGACAGGTTTTATACTTTAGTGTTTTATATAAAGTGCAATGCTGTAACACACTACCTACCAAGCAAACCAAACAAAAAAAAAAAAACAAACATATCTAACTGAAAACAAAAAAAAAAATTCATATAAAAAAAATCAACCACCAAAGTAAAAGTGTTCTCTGGTCATAGCACGGTGTTGTGTAAGGACCATGAGTCTATATTAATCGATAATCTGCCCCTGTAATTATTTTTTATAATTATGATTTATGTAAAAAGGAATAAAAGTTGTTGGTGTTTTACGGCCACTAATGTTCACATCAGCCATTAACTGCAGTGAATTCAAAGTAAAACAAAACAGTTCATTAGTAACTAAACTCACCGTTCGTGGACGTATTGAATTTACTCGCTTGCCTTTGTTGTTGCATATCACAGTCAGACATAACAGTGCAGTAGTAACTAAACTCACCGTTCGTGGACGTATCGGCACTCGCTCGTTATCGTCATCCATGCCTGGGATGATGACAGTCATTTTTCTGGGCCCTTTAAACCCCAACACATTTGTCTCCTGGACAGAAAAACCAGTCTATACTTTACACAGGAAAGATTTTCTAACCTCCAGGATGACTGATGTGGAATGGAAGTCAGCACTCACGTAAATGATAGCCGCTAGCTCTTGCCGGGCGTTAGACATGTCCCTGAGGGCACGGTCAGGGTTGAGACCGTTGTCAAACACTGTAAACTTGGTACCCATGAGATTGGACCTGAAGAGAATGAAGAATCAATAGCTCAGCAATAATGCATACTAGTTTGGGTACATTTTATATCATGCAAGTTACCTCAACTTTCCAATAAAATTTTCTCCGCCCCGAGACAGGTCAGTGGCATCTATGAAAAAAATATACGTTGCACTCTTTTTTCTTTTTCGACCAGCCAATAGGAAAACCTGCAGGATAGGGTGGAAGGGGATCTCAAATTTGCGTTAAACTACCCTTTCATTCACTAGAAAACCTTTCAGAATTGTCCGAACACATAAGTGAGAACAAGTCACCTTCTTGTCATTGTCTAAATGGAGGTAATAGGTTGGGTAGAAGCCTCTGTCCATGCCGCGCTTGTCTCGCGTCACTTTACACTTGATGGTGGTTCCCTGAGGTGCAGGCTGAAGAACAAACTCCTCGAGGTCATCAAACTCAATCTCTGGTGATGGAGGCCTCTCCTCCTCCTGTCACGAGAGAGATAATACTGTTCAGATTATATATTCTTTCCCTCAGGATGACATTGGCTTGGTTTACACTAGTCTTACCTTTTTCTTTTTCCTGCCTTTGCCTTTCTTCTTTCTAGGCACTTCTGTATCCTCATCATCACTTTCATCAGATTTAGCAGCATCTGCATGTTAAACAAGAAGTTATAATATTGTTGTATGAGCAGTGTAACAAAATGAAAGTTATTTTGTCTACAAGAAATGTGATATACTGTAGGGACTTTTCCTTGAAAATCTAAAATAAAAGTGTTTGATGTACTATGTACTAGAGCTGAAAAAGTTGGTGCAGAAACAGTTTTCACTCAGAAATTGCTAGTAAATTTCACAATTACAAATAAATGAGACATTTTGACGCAGAAAAACTAAAATAGTATTTTCTTGTAAAACATAATTCTTTAATCTTTGTCTACAACTTAAAAAAAAAAAATTACATTTCACCATTACATTTCTGTCAGAAATTGAAAATGACAGTATGAAGTAGCATGGATAATGTTACTGCATCCTGAAGATAACAATGTTATTAATCAATAAACAAACTATGAAGGAAGTCCAGCAGGAGTTGTGCTGTTCCTGGCTGTGGGGAAGCACATGTGCTTACAGTTGTTGAGCTTTTGTCCAAATGTTATAAACAAGCAGTTGAAGTTTTCCGTGCGAAGAGGGCGTTTACATTTAATCTTTCACTTACTCTTTTTCTTGTTGTTCTTCTCTTTGTCCTTATTACTCTTGTCTTTTTTCTTGTCTTTGTCTCCTCCAGCCTGAAACATGGAGGTGGAGTTGGCAGTGGATTTCTTTTTGCTCTTGCTGGGTTTAGTCTCTGGCTCACTCTCATCGCTGTCAGACTTGGTGACTGGAGCAGATGCACAGGATTCAGTCAACAAATGTAACAATTACACTATTAGTGATAAATATTCTTCAAAACACTGTGAACAAGCATGCATTATATTACACTACTTCAATTTTTTTTAATAGTTTATTTATTTACATGTGTGTTTGTGTGTGTATTGGATTAATTACTATTTTTCATTATTGATTATTTTTCATCAATATTCATTTTCATTTTTTTTTCTTAATCCAGACAGGATTTTTTTAAATATTATTATTAAATCACCATAAATTATAATACTACCATTATGTATAAAAACGTAAACATTTAAATAATATATTTTTTGTTTCACTTTACAGAAATGAGAAGTCATAATTACAGTAGACTGCACATTTGCCTAATATTTTATGCATTTTTTATCAGTTCTATTTTATTTTGATTTGTCAGACTTCATAAGATTTTCAATCTAGTTGTCTTTAGCAAAGCTATGATCAGTGTACAGTGTACTTTTAAGAAAAGTGAAATTACCTTTCTTTTTTGCGATAAAATCTGGTTTATCTCCATTTATCTGAAACATAGAAGCTGGCTCCTTTTTAGCCTTGGCTGTCTTTCCTCTGCTTTCTGATTCACCTTTACCCTCTGCAGAGATAATATGTTGGATTAAAAATTAGATTCGATAACTCAGTATTCTCCACTATTGTGGGCGGCCTACAACAAAACCTAGTGTTGATGTATGAGTCACTGAAGCTAGAGTTCATTCACAGTGTATTTAGCTGAGAGTCCTTATGTGATAGTCATGTTAGGACCAGTTCCCAGAACTCCCTGGGGTTATTCAGGTGCGCCAGCTCCAGATAATCAGCACAGCTTCCAGCTGAAGAGCAGTGTCTTTTTCAATATGGAAATGATGCTGCTAATGGTTTAATACATAGAGGACAGCTTGAATGTCAAAACAGCTTGGTCTCAGAGAGCCATTAGTTCTAATATCTCAGTCTTTTCTCCACCCACAATCATTGTTAAACTTGCTCATCGTGCATTAAACTTGCTCAAATGTTAAATAAAACCTGAATGCACACCCCTGAGGAGTTGTCTGTGAAGGTTTTCATTCATCTAGATCTTTGCTGAACGTCTGGTAAAACGTATTAGTTAGCAGCTGGACATTGTTTTCTAACTGTTGAAGACGGTCCTCCACTTATCCGTGTGGCTTGATCAGACACCCCCTGAGGAGTTCACCATCTGTCTTTTAACAACAGGAAAAATGAGGCCAAGTCTTTACAAGACGAGCAAATGAATCCCTAAAAGCCTAACTAAAATCAAGAGTCAAATTCACTATGAATGTCCCCCAGCTCATAGATAAAGCGCAGTGGTGATCTTTAAGAAAGATCTCACGTATTGTTCTGGCTAATCTTCTTAGCTCACGAGATCTAGCGCTAATCCTCTTCCTGAGCAGCAAACCCCCATGCATGTGTACATAACGACATTAAGAGTTACACACACTGAAGCCATTGTCTAACAGTTTCCTCCGACTCGATACCTCAAGTGATTGGCTCAGAGAGCGAAAAACAAACAAAAAAAACGAAAGCTTCAGGATTTCTGTTTTGAGGGACCACAAAAACTCTTGGAAAACACTCCCAACCCCCCAGCAAAGTTCAAAGTGACTCTTACAATAACATAAATGCTGCTTGACTGTTGAAACTAATGGAGCGGAGCTCAGAATGAACCTTGGCCTCGCTCATTAGCATGCATTCAAGTGTGAATACCCTCAGCTGACCTTTGGCCTTTGATTTCTTTTCTTTGGTGCCAGCAGGGGAGCTCTCTTTGGTGGTTTTCTTTTTAGTTTTCTTCTGTGAGGTCTCCTCTTCGTCATCCTCGTCATCTTCATCATCGGAATCTGATTAAAAAGACATCAGGGTTGAAGGACAAATCATATCAATTATCAAGGCAATGAAATAGAACTCAAACTGGTAAATATCACAGATTTGTGGTCTATGCAAGCCCAATTTCAAGGGGTTAATTACATTTATATATATATATATATATATATATATTATATATATATATATATATATATATATATATATATATATATATATATTAAAAACGTGATCTGCCTCTTAAATTACATCCCTCTTTCACATAAAGGATTATTTCAACCCAAAATGAAAATCTATTTTTTTCCCTACTATGGAAGTCAATTGGGGCCAACAACTGTTTAATTTTGGGATGAACTATTCCTTTAAGTCACTAAGATGTCTTGGGTAGTGCTGGTTATCATAGCTTCATTAGCCCCTGCTGGTGGATGTCGTAACTACACCATCTGATTGTAAAAGGGTCCTTGGCTGGCAATTTTTTTGCAAGAAACATGTATATATTGGCAATATATCGTCATTGTATAGTTTGTAGAAGGTAATGTTTTCTTACTGAAGGGCTCTCAAAAGCCTGCACTATAGCTTTTAAAACCCTGCACTATAGCTGCTAGTAAGGTTTGTGACTGTTTGTGTTCTTGTGGTGCCATCAGCCAATCAGTGTTGTGCACACTCATTAGTCACATTGCAATTTTGGTGCAAAATGCAAAAGAAAAGAAAAAGAAATCAAATTTAAAATAAGTCAACTCCCAATACAATAATTGAGAATGCAAGCAGATTTCTACAGGTTTTTAGACATAATTTGAAATTTTCCTTTCAGCTCCCCTCCAACAGCCTGTTGTATAGCGATCCAATCAATTCCCAAAGCATAACAAACTTACACTTGTCACATTTGGCATTTTTAAATGTAGAATTTTACGGTAATCCTGAGGAAGATAGAATGACTGAAACATTACTAATAACTTCATAATGATTCAAGTTTGAGTAGTGTTCAGGATTCATACATTTTTCACTTTTATCCAATGATTGGGTGAGTGAGACACTGTACAGTATCTTCTATCAACTTTCCAGTTTAAAATATTTCATGCAGTATTAAATGAAAAAATGCCTGTGTATGACTCAAGTTGCTGGTTAGGCTCCAGCATTGCTTCAACCCTACAGAACCACTGATTTTCATGTTTAGTAAAATATTTATTTGTCCCAGTTGACTATTAAAAAACCTTGTACCTTTCTTCTTCTTAGGAGTACTCTTGAGCTTCTTTTTTATGTTCTTCTCTGTTGCCTCTTCTTTGTCCTTCTCGGTTTTCTTTTTCTTTACCGGTTTGTTCTCTGCTGAGAAATAAAAAAGTAACATTTGTTTTAGCATTACAGTAAGACACTGGCCCCAAACGTGTTCTGACTCTAAGCACAACACATGTCTGAATGGCAGTGCACTTTGACTGTTTGACACTTGACTGATGATCTTTGACTGATCAACATGTCCGAGCTGAGTAACCCCAGGTGTAGTTCATCGAATTAACTGAGAACTAACATCCATTTCAAAACTGACAAACTAATTTTTCTGACATGGATTGCTTTCTGTAATCTAATGCAATGATGTGTAGCCACTGTATGTGTCTCTGAGCGCAAACTTGATTCAATGTCTATGTAACCACTGTTTATTTCATTTCTTAAGTAGCATCTAAATAATCCGAATCCTATAAGATGCAGTCCCTACAGTTGTCAATTGCATGTTTGAGATGCATCAGACTGACTCTTTGAGGGCGTACTGTCCTCTTCGCCTGACAACTCTTCACTCTTTTTAGCTTTGCTCTTTTTGGGTTTGGCTTCAGCTCCATTGGCCTTTCCAGAATCTGCCTCCGGCTTCTTCTTTTTTGTCTTCTACACTGTAAATGAAGACAATGAATGGCATTCACATTTCAAGGTTTTCTTTGTACATTTTTGTGATGGTTGTGCAAATTTAAGCAGATGTTTCGAACTTACCCATTGCCACACATCAATGAAAGCAAGCAAAATGATGTACAGAATACATTAGAAAAGTGCATGACTTAAAACGCGGGTCTATTATGTAAGCAACTTTTTATAAGTCATACATTTCACAATGCATCTTTGCAATGTAAGGATCATGTTTACACCTTTCTCAAGGCAAAAAATCAGTTCAAATTTTCTGTACATTTAAACACTGCTCAAACAAAGGAGGTTAAATCTGTTTGACTGGATGTGGCACACTGGTTTAAGACGTGACCTCTTTATGTACAGAACGCAGAGGGAGGCCAGGCTAGGTTAAGGATATGGAGAAAGTCTAATTCTTACACAGCCTGCTTCCGTACTGAACGGAGTGGGGAGCATATAATCTGATTAGTTCTGATCTTAAATGAGTATTTATAGACCTCGCTTTAACAAAGAGCAAAGACAGTGGGATCCTTGATTACTGCCGCCATGGCGATTTTACTTGCTTAGCATTATGGAAACCCCCTCCATAGACCGTTAGCCACAGTAGATTCAAGTGAGATTCTGTATTACAGAAGCATCCAAAAGCATCTGCTTGGCTGGCTGAGAAATATTGACTGGCTAGTTTTTAATTAGAGTTAATGTTTAAGCACTTTTCATAATTTCAGCTATGTCTCCTCTTTTGGGTCAGTGAGTTTCAGTGCCATGCTCCAGTGGCCTTGATCAACCCCTCTCTGACATATTCTTTCTCATTTTCTCCTCCCTTTATGGTTAAACAGGGAAAAGGAAACAGATGCAAAAAATATTTCCTGTTTTTGGAAAACAGACATTTAAAAATATCAAACATGGAAATCTGTTCAAAAGCCTGTACTTTCAATGACAAAAAAAAAAAAAAAAAAAAAAAGATTTGTTAAAATTATTTTCTAAAAAATGTTTGACATTCTAAAATAATTGTATAGCTTATTTTATTAGTTAAATATTAAATTATTTATTACATTCTTAAAATTTGGATTTATTACTTTAATTTTAACCGGGCATTTTAACCAATAAAGAGGTACCAGGAACCATCTAGGAACCAACTCAGTCCAGTTGCTGCCAATATTAGGAAAGCAGTGCTTTCCTTTTCTAAATCCTTTCTAAATCCTGCTGACATGAAAACACAATCAGTTTGATGATCAAAGAGTCAATTCAGTCAATCAAGATATTACACAATGCCTAGACTATGAACTATATCTATCTGAAAGGCTAAATGCTCCCTTGGCTTTTTTAATCCAGTGCCCAAATGTATTGTATTACAGCATTCCTCACACTAAAGTTGGTATAAAATATTGACAAATTTAAATTAAATGGCTTTCCTTTAAGGAAATATGCTAGGTTATGGATAGATTAATAAAATATAGATTCATGGATAAGATCTTGAGGCAATGAGGCAGAATGCATCTTTAAGGTGGATTGTTCCCTGCCATCTTAAAATATACATATTGGCAGATAAACTGGTTTTAAGGCTCTTGAGAACTATGTAAATCACAACCTACTGGATGTCATGTCCTGCCAAAGAACAAATAGACACGAGTGTTGACACAAAACCCCAATCAATCAAACAGACTTGCATTAACTTCATTTGACAAACCCAGGCTTGTTCTAGATCACAGAGCTACAGTATGTATGCCTGGTACATTTACTGCCTAAAACATCACATTTTATATTGATTTAAGACTAGTATAACTTAGTTTAGAAACTAGAAGCTCTTTTCAGCTCTAAGACACGACAGCTAAGATGTACCTTCTCTGAAGACATGGTTATTGAGATGACATCGGTTCAATAGTAAAAGTCCAGAGAGGAGAGCAGATGAAGCTGTCATGTGTGTTTATATGAGAGTGTGCTGAGAGCATCAGTGTGGCTGATTATGAAGGCTAGTTTAGTCCAGAGAACTTGATAATAGGATTCAGTGTAAAGCCCATCTGCCTCAGGAACAACCAAAACAACTCAAGTGGTACAATTAACACGACTGCAAAAATAAGTCTCCTTTATTACGCTCTCAGATAAAAAATGGTGTAGTACACTTTTGAAAGTACCTTATTAGTAGTACCTCAAAGTTACATATTAGTAGCTGAAGTGTACTTATCAGTACCTCCATAAGCAGCTTTTGTACTTTTTTGTGTGTGAAAGTGTTAGGTACAAATGTTAAAAGGTACCTTACTGACCCCCAAATGGTATACCTCAAA
The DNA here is from genome assembly GCF_018340385.1 of Cyprinus carpio. NCBI lineage: Eukaryota > Metazoa > Chordata > Actinopteri > Cypriniformes > Cyprinidae > Cyprinus > Cyprinus carpio. The sequence goes on along the minus strand of NC_056619.1, from coordinate 6,801,126 downwards.
GATACATACTAGGACTTACACCTTTTGAGAGATACACCTTTTGAAAAGGTACTGACCCAGTTAGTTTTGTAGCTTATTTTCTGAGAATTAATTTATTTTTTATTTATTTAATTTATCCAAAAATGTTATTTATTGGGAGTTTAAATGGGGAAAAAAAGTGTGCTCTCAGACTTTTCGACCCACATTAAAGCAGACTTGCACCTGAATGGAGACAGATTGAGACATGCACAAACTTACACAAACACACTGTACGCTTGATGTATAACTCACCTGTACTGACCTTTTGGAGTCATTGTTAGGAAGGCTAAGATATAAATCAGCATTATTAGCAAAGCAGCTGCATTTATTACAATATTTGCAGTAAAGTACTGCTCACCTGTTTTCTGTCCAAACCTCCTGTAAGATCTCTTTCTGCAGAGGCATCAAGTGAAGATCGCAAAACCTCCCAATTCTTCTTGAATAAAATCTCCAAAGCTCAATCAGTCAGTTGAATCCAAAAAAAAATCTCAAAGTATCAAAGCATGCATCAAAATTACAACTGATAATTATTAACTACTTTTTTCCTCCTTCTCTTGTTTTCTTTCAGTTCTGTGGCCTATAATACATTCTATGTGTTGCCTATGTCTTTTGCACTTGAAAACATACAGGTTGGGTTTTACTGGTCGTCTTAAAAGGCGAATAAGATGCTGTTTCCCAGCATGCATTTAGCTTTAGTGTGCCATCTGTCAATAGGAGACAAACCATTACAAAACCAGTCACTGGAGGTCTAACCCATCCACCTGCAAAGCCCCACTGGAAGATTTAATAGGATTGTCATCAGAATTAGAGGGGAGCCACATGTCTCTTTGGGGGATTTGCTGCATAAAGCTCACACATAGGTACATATCATTAAAATAATGCTGTATTAATTTAATACAGGTATATACAGTAGCAAAATACATTATCATTAAATTCATAAAAGCCATTGATTTATGTCACATTATAGCATGACAGTGATTTATTTATTGATTTATTTTTTTTATTTTGTCCTGATAATTGTATTATTTATAATCGTTTACACTATTGTAGGAGTCAGTATGTCATACAGATATGAAATAAATAAAGCAATGTGCATTTCAAGAAATAAAAAAAAACACCTATTTAAAAATAGCTTTGTAATAGTACAATAATAAATCCTAAATATTTTAAATAATGTCCAGAAATGCCACTTATAATATAATAAAAAAATTATTAATTACTTTTTTTAAAGATTACTAAAAAATACCATGTTTTTTTTTTCTCAAAATTTAGCATGTGTTGTTTATAATTGTTTGTGAAATTTACAAGCTATTTCTGCATGAAAATTTTTCTACACCACTTTTTGTTTGTGTAGGCCTCGTGTAGAATCGCAAATGATCATGTATAAACAATAATAAACAGCATGTTTAAATCATAATTCTTGTAATTATCATATATTATAATTATCATAATTCTTGCAAAAACACTAGCAAATGTATCTTTTATTTGTGTACAGGATCAGGTTCATGTGTATAGCTTTGTTTTATTTTATTTTATCTTATTTCTTCTGTATGTAGTTACCAATATATGCCACAAGAGGGAGAAGTATTGCAGCATTTGATGTAGTGCTGATAAAGTCAGTTCATTCAAGCTATAATTCTAATATATTTTAAATATGACACAACATTATAGTGCAAACTGAAGCACTTTTCTATCATTGGCCAGCATAATGTATGCATTATAAAATTATGCATGTTAATTAATACAGTACATTTACCCTTAAAAAAAATGTTTTCACTTTATATTGACCCCACACAATAAATTAACACAACTTTTAATAATAAGTAATGTTTAAATGTATGTGTGCACTTTGAGGGCCTCCCATGCATCAAGAGCTCCATCTAAAGCGTGGACTAATTGAACCTCTCCATTTCCTGTCCCTATACTCACGAGTATGTGGGCTGGCTGCCAAGTGCTGAAAACACGACTGCATCCTTAACCTGTAGCTTTAATTATGAGCCCAAGGGGCCGGTTGCATAAACTGTTTAGACTAGTCTTAAAAAGTTAGTCATCTAATTTTTTTATCTTTAAGACTGGTCATGACTTTTTAAATTCAGTTATGAAAAGGTAGATTGGTCTTATTTGTATTGGAAAAGTAAGATTGATTTCCCCTTGACAACTGCTAGTTGGTCAAACTAGTTCTTAAGACACAGTCTTAACATGGTTTATGCATGGTTTTTACACTAAGTTTATGCAACTGGCCCCTGAAGTAGGGTGTTAGAGTTCAGTGGCCTGGCATACATCTCCTCCTGACCCGAGGGGTCCAGCTCTGTCCTCTATACCCCTCTCCCCTGCCTGATTATGGCAGTCTAGACTAATGGATCTCCTGGCTGGCCTGCTCTCTTTGACAGCCTTCCCAACAACTGGCATCACGCCCAAGAGAAGCTAGTGAATTGACCCACTGTGGCGAAGCTCCTCGGGCCTTAAAGGGACAGTGTCATGCTACAACTTGCCGCCGACCAAGTTCCTGCGTGCTTTTTGTGTTTTCACTGGGAAAAATATAGGGGGAATTTAGGTTAATCAGGACATATTTTTCCCTGTCATCTCAATGGCAAACATTTACCTGAATTCATCCCTGCTGTTTAGATTTAGTTTTTAACTCTAGACATAATCAAATACACATAAGTGTCATTATACATGAAACATGCCCTGTTTAACTGACCAGAGTAAAAAACAAATTCACAATAGTTTCTGTTTTGGGAAACTTAATGGAGCTTTTGATTCTGTCTCTTTTAAGTGTAAATTTGGTCTCAGATGCTTCTCCAAAACAAAACAAAATAAAACGAAGCAAAGCAAAGCAAAGCAAAGCGAAATGAAACAAAACAAAAAACAAAAAAAACAAAAAAAACAAAAAAAAAAAAAACAAAGTGAAGAGAAGTGAAATGAAACAAAACAAAACAAAACAAAAAACACTTAATATTCTTAAGTGTGAACTAAAATATAGACATTTAACTGCATGCTAATTATAATTATATGAAAATACTATAATTTAAATTCATATTACATGCAATTAGTTGAAGTTGGAGTAAGAGTTCTTTTTGACCCACTTATGTAGGAATTAAGTAAATCTTTATGTTATTTAATAATTATGTCTATTGTCTTTTTATGGTAAATTAGGATAATCTAATGAAACTTGTCTGTAATGTATTGAAATAGTATACTTGCAATTACACATTTGTAAGGATGAAGTTGCAATTTAGTATTTTTTTTTTTTAATATTAACTTTATTGTAATATTGCACAATACTCTAGTTAAAATTCTAATCAAGTGCTTTACATGTGATTTAGTATGTTAGTCAACACATCAAAATAAGTGAACAAAGATTATTAAAATATAACGATTTCAAATGTACTTTACAGTAAAACTTTTTATTTGACATTATTATAAACTGCACTTTGTAAAAGTGCACTCGTGTGTGTAAAGAAATGCATGATAGTGAACTCTTTTTAAGTACACTTAATTGACCATTTATTTTATTTGTATTGTATTATCTTCAAGTATTTTTTAGCTTTAAAGCAGTTTATATTCATAAGAAAAATACTATTCCTAATGGTTAGAGAGTTCACGTGTGTTCACGGTGTGTGTGTGTGTGTGTGTGTGTGTGTGTGTGTGTGTGTGTGTTCACTATACCACGACTGAGGTGCCCTGTGTAAGCCCCCCCCCCCCACCACCAAATGCTCCCTGTGTGTGTGTGTGTGTGTGTGTGTGTGTGTGTGTTCACTGCTGTGTGTGTGCACTTTGGATGGGTTAAATGCAGAGCACAAATGGGTCACCATACTTGGCTGTATGTCACGTCACTTTTTTTTTTTTTTTTTTTTTTTAATTAGAGTTTTGTGTTGTTAGCTTAGGAACATGCTAACAGCAAAATGAGGGAGTTAGCTTTTGGAACGGTGCCCGAGACTGATGTCTTTCTCAGTGTAAAGTGTTGGCATGAACGTCATGTTCAGGGTTATGCACACCCTAACGTATTTTCAGGGTACAGGATGCTCTGCATCGAAGGAAATCAAACAACAGTAAATGAAAAACTGCAGATAATCTGATACTGTCATTAGGGGACTGAAGTACAGGGCAGAGTGTGCCTTATTTTGCAAACACACACACACACACACACACACACACACACACACACACACACACACACACACACACACACACACACACACACAAATACACAAAGGGAGAGTGTTAAACAAAGAGGAGAGCAGGCGATATAATGAAAAGGAACAAAGGGTGCACGGGAGGTGTTCTCCTTTCTAATAAAAGGCTGTCAGAAGATTTGTCATGAGTTACAGTACAACAGGCTCCTCGCGCTTGAAAGATGGTATATTCTGAGGTCCTCACAGAGAGCAGATGGAGGGCAGTGTGAACAAGTGCACATTTCTCCCTCGGGGCATTCTCAAATGCTCCTGTCTTCTCTTGTGTGTCCACACATACAGTCACTTTGTGTTGCTATTGTTTCTAACATCTGAACTGAGTCGCTTTCTCTTAAAACACTTGACTTCCCCTTGTGAAAAAGAAATGCACTTTAGCATACTACTGCTTAAGAGTACTTATGTATACTTAAGCGCAAACGGAATGTAATGATTTCAGACCCTTGATGACATCTTATTTACAAATAAATGCCAGTGTATAGTTTGAATGTATATTAAATGCAGTTAGCTGAACTTTAGAGTGCTTTTTTGACCTATTTAGGTAGGATTTATATGCAAGTGTACTTAAGCATACTTTAATGTCATTTCTATTAAAACTTGTATGTTGTGTATTTAAATATATTTGTGATTACATGTTTGTAATGATAATGTTACGAATGAAGTACATTTAATATATTAACCTTAAATAATATGAAAATTATATATTCAAATTATAATCAAGTACTTTAATGTGCTTTAGTATGTTAGTCAACAAATCAAAATAAGTGCATTTCTTTAAAACATGACAAAATATAAAAACATAACGATTTAACCCTTTAACTGTCACTCCCAATTGAACTATTTACAAGTACAGTTTTTTTTTAATATACTTTTAAGATCTGAAGTACACTACAATTGCACATTCAGTACAATAAAGCACACTTTTTTTTCACAAAGTCTTCGAACATTTCTGCTTCTTATGGACAAAACTTGTTTGATAGCTTACAGAACATATCTATCACTTACAGTTGCGGGATAAATATATTGGGCCTCATTTATGAAACACAATTTCTCTGTAAATTATTCATAAGACCCATTTAAGTTGATTGATCGATTCTTTATTAAATGTAAAATATTTAATTAAATTACTAATTTGACTTTTTGGTTTTAAATGTATACACACATTTGTTCTGTTCACAGAATTATGACTTTGAGCAATTTTCCAAAGACATTTCCCATTCATATGTAAACCCAGTTTGTACAAAAAAAACCCTGTTTTTCTATTTTCCTTTATGAATGAGATCCATTGATCTGTGCATTTACGATCATGTTGTGTAAATTTATTTTTCATTTGTCAGTTGTGGCTATGAAACAATCTCACTGTGCAGGCCAATGGAAAGATAGATTTGTGATGCCCTTTTGTGGTTCAGAAATGCAGCAAGGGTTACTTATTAACTAAAGATAATTATAGTTGGGTTGGACTGTAGGGCTCTGAACATAACTGAATACTCACACGTGTTTCTCTAATGCAAATGTCTATGTAAAAATATACTGCATATGCAAGTCATTTTTGTGAAGTTTCTCTAGTTAAACAAGACAACACTATGCCCTCATGCTTCTCTTATCACTTCATATGCTGAGTGTATTATGTCAGTGAGTTAGCCAAACATGCTGGTTCTACTTAAGAGTACGGGCATTCTGGGAAGCAATTTTATTAGTTCATTTAAAACCTAACATAAACAGAGATATCAAGAAACAGTGGATTCAGAACATTAGGGAATGCTTCTCACTGAACACTGGAACTAGATAGTACTACACAATATCTTGATATTTTTCTGCTTTTGACAACACGCAGTATATATATATATATATATATTATATATATATATATATATATATATATATTCCATATATTTCCATGTGCTGTGGCTGTAGCATTTTGGAAAATGTCTGCTTGTAGGTGTCCCGAGTTGCACTGAATGCACAAACAAACTACAGTGACTCATTTCAGTAAACACAGACAGCATATACTGGCCTCAGCTCTATAGAGCATATAAAGATGCCATATTAAAACATTAAATGTCACTATATTTTACTTTTATAGATCGTCACCTGCACCCTTCCCACATTTTTAGGGTGTGCTTGGCAGGTTTCAAAGCAACATCATGACACACGTTCAATGTTGCAACAACATGAAACCCTCAGAGATCGGGGTGGTGTGTTTTGATGTGGCTATTTCTCCAAGCTCTGTCTCTCCTTCTGAGAATCTGGGTTAGAGAGACATGTGTCCTGACTTGACCGGGGTTTTACAGGCGGGGCCATTGTTGATGAGTTACTGGCTATAACCAGGACAATCGGCTGCTCTGTTGTTTGTACAGAGACACTATTGAGACTGTCTCAAACACATACTCAGCTATGTATTTACCCTGCTCTTGAACGACAGGGCATTTTATTATCCTTCACTTTGACTGTACAGCCAACTGAAAATCAGTGTCCTTAGCTGAACCTGCCAGGCTTGTGCGCAGTGTCACCTACTGTAGTGCTAAGAAGACTGAACATGTCCACACATGTTAGCTGCATTGTTTTCAAGTTGTTCTGACTACCTTGACTTTATGTGTGTTTGAATGCAGACAATAGTAGCTTGGGTTTTTATCACGCAATTGGGATTGTGAAAAACTGATAAAATTACACCCTTAATGCTAGTGTTTGGTGGCTGACGTTACAAGATGACTCAAAACTAGGTGTCAGAATTGAGTCTTCGCAAAGACCCGCCCCCCCCTTAGTTACTGCTGCTATGTCAAGCTATGGTGCTCTCACAAAACACATCATATTCTCACGTAGTAAAAATTTCATCTCTGAGGAAAGATGAAACTGACAACAAACCGACAGACAAGACAGAGAAAGGTTACTTTTGCTATGAAACAAAGTCTCAGCTTTAAAATTTTGTCATTTTGTAAGAAATGTAAAAAAATAACCATTTTGTGGCTCTGTAATGAGTCATGACAGATCGCTGTAGCGCCTGATCATCTGATCTGATACAACTGATCATCTCTTCTTCTTTACTAGTTGCATGAAATAAACATGAATGAACATCAGAAGGTATCTTGTTCAATCATGGAAATATGTCAATACACCGTACAAGTTTGATTAGATTGGCATCAACAACAATAAATGTGTAAAGCATTTTCTCGATTTCACTCTGTTTGCTATGCTATGCTTGCTTAATTCTGTGGTAAGTTACATTTTATTGCTAGCATTTAGCATTTATTATTGTTTTTCCTCCAACCAGAACAACCCTTATGAAAATGAACCATGGTTTTATCATGTTAAAAGTGTAGTAGGCCTAACCATGTTTTTTGACTTATTGATCTCTATTTGAATAAAAACAGTTTAACTACAAATACCATGGCTATTTACTATGGTTGGTGTAGCAAAACCATGGTTAATTTGTGGTTATGGTTTGACTATAGTAACCATGTTTTTTTTTTTTTTTTTTTTTTGTAGTAAAACCATGGTTATTTTTCATAAGGGGACACCTGGCTGCCACCTATTTACATTTCAAATCACATGCTCATAGAGGTTATTGTAGATTCATCAAGCTGCTAGAGTATGTTTTTCTCCACCAATGATAATACACTTCCACCACACTCACTGAAAAGAGTGAGGACCACTTCACTCTCTTAAGCACTCCAACAGAGCTTTCAGCGTGGCACTTAGGACTACTTATCAGCTTCATATTTCAAAAATATGTCAGGTGGACCGGAGCAGGAGGAGGCTTGTCCCTTGATTAAGTGGGCAATGAAAGAATTTGTGGTGGATGTTTTTCAAGGAAGAGCTATGTTCCATTCAGAGGATCATGTTCGAACTTCAATATTTACGAATGAAGCTAAAATAGAAAGACATCTAAAGAGGCAAATGCATTAAGAATACACAGAAAGCACCACTTCTTAAATATCCTCATTTGTCTGTGCACATAAACTGGAGCTTTCGGACATGCGCATGATGCCCCGTTTCTCTGTGATGAATGGTTGAGCTCTCAGCTTTGCATCAAACAGCCAGTAATATAATTGTGCAAATAAATTAATATTTGCATGCAATTTATCTGTCCAGAGCAAGGTGTAAAAAAATGGCTTACAGGCTGAATGAGAAATGCGGACACATGTTAGTTTGGGGGCCAAATCTCACTATTAACTGACTACTGACTACGTTTGCTTCAATAAATTCTTAATTTGATTCTTATTAATAGTTAGTAAGGTAGTTGTTAAGTTTAAGTATGGGGTCGGACTAAGAGATTTAGAATATTGTCATGCAGAATATGTGCTTCATACGTACTAATAAATAGCCAATAATATGCTGGTAATATGCATGCTATTAAGCAACAAGTTAATAATGGCAATTGGTCCCTAAACTAAAGTGTTACCGAAAATGCAAATTCACTCTCTGACAGTAGGTGGCATTTTTAGAAAAGCAGAAATACCCCCCTTACTAAAGTGCAAGTCAACTTTCAGTTTCTGACACCTGATTGTCACAGAGAAGTCAAAAAGTATTTGCATGCAGCCATTCATTTGAAGCATTTCAAACATCTGTTCATCCACGTTTATCAAACAATACCAAATACAAGAGTACACGGACCAGAGACAGACAACAAATTCTTCCTCGGCTATTCGCCGCTTATCAAAATAGTCGGTTCATGAGTGCCACCATGTTGTAGTTTTATGTAACAGCAGTGAAAATCTTATTGATCTGGGTTCTTCACGATGCGATTGAAAAGATACTAGAACATCTATCTGTAAAAAAATAAGTTGCATTGATAGCATGTGAATGCTTCTTGTGCCAGATGCAATTAACAGCTTCTCATTCAAATTAAAATGTTTATTGCACCAAATTTTCTCACCAAACATTCGTCTTATGGTGTTTAGGTGCTGAAAGTGCTGTAAACGCTATGCAGATGCAGTTGGTAGAAATCGTAACATAGTTTAAATTTCAAAACCTTATCTTTTGCCACTGAAATATTGCACGAATCATCATTGCACGAGTCATTATCTCGAAGAGCACAGGCCCCGCTGAAAGTAACATAAACAATCTGGAAAAAAGGGAACTAGGTAGGCGCGACAAGAACTTGTTTTAAACAAGCTCTGCAAGTGGAGCTGAAACATAAATGTGACAGTCAGCTGCCTTCCATCAGTCATTTTAAACAGCGCTCTGTTTTTTTATGCAATGCTAACACCTGTGAATTGCACCAAGCCAATGTCAACAGTTCAGGTTGGAAAGTGAGATGACTCCGGAGCCACAGACCCAAAACAAACATGCAGAAAAACAATCAGCGTACAGGCATCACAGCCCATCCCATCCAAGCGTTTCCGGGCACAGAACTCAAGAGCACAGACGCTTCTTTGAAAGCGCTTAGGCGCAGGTGGGCCGAGGGTCTTTTGAAAGGTACACTTTACTGTACAGGAGTAACCAGACCTGGACAGGATCCTGCTTTTAGTTGACTAGATGGCATGTGCAGGAAACGGTAAGTGCTGAGGGAGGTGTACACCTCACACACATGAAAAGGTGCTCTGATCTGTCCCACAACAGGCACACAGGGTCTGACCTAGATTCCCCCCTGTCATGTAAAAAGCTGCTCTGCCAAGTAAGGCAAAGTGGGAAGGGCTGAGCCGTGGCGCGTAGCTTTGCCCCATCTCTCTCTCTCTCTCTCTCTCTCTCTCTCTCTCTATTTCTCGCTCTCCCAAACATGGGCGGAGTGTAGCGTGGCCTTTTCAAACTCGCCCGGCTGGCAAGCAGACTGGCTTTTGGAAGCAAGCAATGCTGTTTTGAACTGCTGCCAAATGAGACAGCCTCTGCCGGTGCAGCTGAAACTTTTTACAGCCACCCCTCACTTCGACAGGAAGAGACACGGGGAGCAAATTTGTAGGAGAGGGAAAAAAAGAGCAAAATAAATCTTTGTAGTGTCTGCAGCTAAGGCACTGCATCAAGGATTTCCTTCTGCGCTTTCACGCTCCCCAACTTTGGCAAGGGGCCATTCGATAAAAGATGTTTAAAAGAGATGTTTTTTTTTTTTTTTTTTTTTTGGGGAGGATTGAACGGGGAACGGATGTGCTAGGAAGTGAAGAGTTCAGCGAGTTCAGTAGATGAGAAATATGTAAATGCATCAGTAACAAAGGAGCTGTGACGTCACGCACTGTGCTGCCCAGGACACTGCCAGCGAGCAGACGGGACAAACGTGGACTCATTTGACAAGATGCCATCTGCGTCCTATAAAGCGTAGTCCTGTTTTACATCAGAGCTTTCTAGCACAGGAAGAAGACCCTGCAAAGCATGACACGTTGCAGTCACTTCCTCTTTCATGGTAAGGACTTGAGGACCTGACAAACTTTTAGCGTTATGACTCCCATAGCCTATTTACATAGTGTTTCGCTACTTCTAACTAAATGACTACATGCAAAGTGCAACTTGGATGATGATGTCAAACACATGGTGAGTCATAAAGCCAACTGAATCAGTCAGGCAAATGAGATTAACAGAGTGAGGTGTCTTTCAAGACTCTTTGAGGAAGTACCACGATCTGCTCATGTCATGTTTTGCCGATAAAGAAATCCAAAACGCAGGCGGTGACAGAACAGCCTCTGGATGTGTGTAATGATTAGCGAGGACTATAACTCGAAGGCTCAAACTACCTGGGACAGATGCCAAATGCTGACAAAGGCAATCATTGCATTCCCAGGGGCGAGCAAAACCAACGCTTCGTCCTCTCACTCTTCCTTTGGGAGGGTTATTTATATTCCTCGAGAAACCACCGAAAGCATTGACTAATTGCTGAAGGGGTCGGCCACATGCTTTGGCTAAAGGGCATGAAAAATCGTGTAAGTATTAACCTGTTCTGGTGTTTCTCGCCTCTTCTACTGGGACCCGTTTGGCTGATCAAGTGTTTCCCTTGAATAATCAATTCTGAGCCCTTGTTTTCTAGACTGTGTACTTGGAGATACTGTAACCCGGAAATAGGGGTACAAGCTGACCCTCTTGAGTTCCCGTAAAAACAAGTGTGTCACGTTTTACATGCAAGTTTGTTACGGGCGGTAACAATAACCATATCTTTATGGACACTTTGTGATTTTCTGCATGGCGAACCCTCTCGGCTTGATCTCTGATTTGTTTTATGTTACTCAAACTCCCTTTCTTTCTCCACCTCCTCTCTCCCTCTCTCAGTTTCTGTCTTTCACTTTGCATCCTTTGCCAAAGTGGGCAGGGAGAAAGAGCTCGTGGTGAGGCGGGTGAAACGGAGGCCGCTGTATGTGCTCTTTCTTCAGCCACAACCCCGAGGAAGAGCATGTTTGGTGGTAGCACGTTTCTAGGTCTCTCTCCTCGAGATAGGCGTAGTATGTGCATGAGTCTTCTCTTCTCGCCGCCATGACCCTGCCTTGGGTTCTTTGACGCTGAAGCCTCTAGTCTGCAGGTATTCCGTTTTTTCACACTTTCGTACTTTGTAATATCTTGTAGATTATTTTGTCAGAAATTCTCGTAAAGCATCATCGTCGATTCTTTCACCCAGCTGCTCTGGCTCTCTTGTTCACTGTTGTCTTCCTCTTGTAAACGTGTCTGCTTCACCCCTGAGTCCATGCCTCGGATTCCGCCATTTCTACTACACTAAACGATTTTCGAATGAAATAATTGTTGATGTACATTTGAGAAATGTTTTTAGGCTCGAAGTTATTTTAAAAAATGGCTTGAAGCTATTTAAATAGGCTTGAAGCTATTTAAAAAATTGTGTTAATATTTTCAAAAGTTATTTTCACGATGACGTACGCGTTTCTTCACATAGCATGCATGTTCCGTTAGTTTTGGGTGGTGTTGTGCAATTGATTTTGGGGTTTGCGTTTGTTTAGGGATTTGAATGATTTAAACAACATGTAAATAGTGTTTGGCTGCTACCTTAATGTTTCTGGAGGAAAATTAATACAGTGATGTGTTTGGATATGATGCTAGTGTTTTGAGGATGGCCTATTAATTCCCCTGAAGTCAAAAATATGTTGCACATCCCTCACATTGTGTTTTGTTGAATAGATTATGGTCAGTTTTGTATTATATATTTCTGTTAAAAGAAAGTGCTGGTGAGGAATCAGCTGTGGCAGAAATAGTACATATTAGAAAGCTTCGACTTAGTTCATCTTACATATACAGTATGAGAGCATTGTTTGGCATTAAAGGATATGATCAAAAGACTTCTTTTTATATTCAGCCGGTATTCTTTCGAAATGTACGCTTGTCCTGTTTTTATTCGAATGCTTTTTTTTTTTTCTTTTTTTTTTTGCATTTGTATTGCAAAGTACATGAATGTCAAAGGAAACAGAATAGAGTTAGTTTGGGAAAGAAAATAATAAAAAGCAACAGATTAGGATGTAATAGAATAAAATTCTTCTCTAAATGACATTTGTTACGCAGAAGTAACTGAACAAAATACTGATCAAATATTATGGATAGAATAATGTTTTAATCTAATTTAAGGTTTGTTTTCAAATAAAACGACTAAATTTTAGTTATTGATCGTAGTGTTAGAGGGTGGTGACAATCCATCAGTCCAACTTTTATGTAAATATGCTCTGCCTTTTTTTTCAAATTCATAGTAAATTCCTTTAAAACGGGATGAGCAATCGACGAGATCTGATTCTTTAGAAAAGAAAAGGTGACATCTTTATTATTATTATTATTATTACTATGAGCTGTTCTAACTTGGATGAAATAACACCAATTGACCACTGAAATTAAAAATGCATTGATGAATTTGATTCAAATCTTTGTAAAAAATTACTAAGAGAAGCTCTCAAGATGGCGTCGACATGCCACGTGTTTGTGTACTACTGTAATAAGTGTATTTTACTCAAAGGGATTTTTTAGGGACTTTTAATACAGTCTCTTTCAAATAGCAATCAAATTTTTAATCAAATCTTTATTTAACAGCAGATCGGCTCTCCACCTGCAATCAATTATGGAAAAGCAAGGCAGAAAAAAATTATGCTGTAAGGTTAGTTTGATGATTTCACCATAGAGCAAGGATTTTTCTTGGGTAATGTCTTTTTTTGTGCTTTATTGCTCGTCATCAGAAGGAAAGAGGGCAGCTAATTTGCTGCTTTTTAAAGTAGAACCGAGAGACTCGCCAAGGAGGCACAAAAGTTTGCATATACATGTTTATTTTGTTCAGAGACATAGAGAGATGGCAACAGGAAAAAAGTGGAGCGAGGGAGGGAGGAAAGGAGAACATTTCCTCCACCCCCTGTTCTCCTCAGATGAACTTATCATGTAGCGTCATATTTTCTCTCTCTCCCTCTTTTTTTTCCCCTTTCCCATACAGCCCCGCTCCCTCCTACATTTACTGTAGCTGACAATCAGATGCACTCTGGGCTCCGACCCCACATTAGCAAACAGGAAGTTTCAAAACAAATAGAGTTTAACCCTAAAAATACTTAGATTTCACTGCATACACAATCAAATCTACAACCTCTTGCTGGAATAAACAGAATAGAACACCAGTTTTTGAAGCATTTTGACTTCAAACTGAAAGTTTTATTTGGATGAAGTGTTTAGAACGAGAGCAGAAAATTCACTGCAGGTGAGAAAACATGCAGCATATGCTCGGAGCCTATTAGTTACACGGCCCCAGATGGGGGCAGGGATCTAAGTCTAATCTGCAAGGTCTTTGTATAAATAAGGCAAGGCAGAATCCTTATCATTGAGTTTCGATGAGTAACAGCAGGCTCTCCGGAGACCGCGTGACAGAGTCAACCAAGGTCAAGCCAAGCCCAACTTCCTGTTTTTTGGGGGCCGCTATTTATGCTTTAAGGGCGTTTCTCTCTGGTGTAGGCTGATGACAGGAGATCATAAGCAGAATGATTAATGACATTTTCAAAGAGTTACAGCCTTCTGTGGCTTAATTCTTTCAAGCAGCGGCATGGAGGGAATAACTGAGGAGTAATGTCACAGGTACAGTAACTGGAACAGGAAGAAAAGTGTTGTTAAATGAAGTTCGGGGAAACTGTAAAATGATTCATACAAATAAAAAAAATATGTTTCATGCTAAGATATCTTGTGCAGCAGTTGAGGCTAATATGGTGGTAATATGCTAGAACTCACCAATGGTGAGAACGCGGATCTACAGCTGTACAAACAAAAGATTACAGATGAGATAGCGACAGTTACTATTAATAGTAAAAAAACAAAACATCTGTTGTTTGTTCATACCTTATCTCATATTTTCCTGGTTCATGAGACATTATTCTCGGTTATATAGATGCCAAAGGGATTTTCAATGGGGAAGCTCCCCTCCTACGTTAAATTATCGCTTCACAAAGGCATTGTCTCAAGTTCCGTATTTTTTATTTTATTTTACGAATTGTGGCCTCTTACTCTTCCTCTGCCAACATCCCCCACCCTTCAATGCTCTACCCACCACCCTCTTCTCCGTTCATTGAAATTCAGCCTGGCATACAGGCACTGCCCCTTTCTTGGCACCACTCGGCGACAGAAAGGAGGGGAGAAAATTACAATGAAAACAAGTATATGTACCAATTTCTCAATCACTGAGCTTGTGCCAAACAGTAAACCGGTTTCGGTGGATCTGATGCGAGGTTATCGATAGCCATTTTTGGTGTACGATTTCAGCAAATATTGTAATCACATATGGTCTTGGCAACCATAACGCAGTGGGAGGCGTACAGCAGGCTAATTGATTTGCCTGTTTACCTCCTGCGAGTGGACGGTCACGAGGGCTAACGGCTGTGTACTTTGATCGCTAGGTAAGATAGAAGGCCTTTTGTTGATCTGATTGGATTTGTTTACCCCTTTTCCGATTTGTAAAACCCTCAGACAGGGAAGTACGATGATCCTTTGTGGCTATAAAATGTTTGGTATATGATTACGCCAAGAGGTGGTATGGCATAGGTGATGCATAAACAAATGCAGGCAATTAAAAATGGCAGACATTTATCAAGGGCTTTAGCTGTTTCTGGATAGATGAGTATGTTTTTAAGGTTAAATGTCCATTTTATAGCAGGCTTTGTCATGTATATCACAGGGTGCAAAGATTATTTTAACCTTTGTGATGTTTTTCATATGTTAGAGACACAGACTCTGTTCCAAAACCTAGTGAGCTGCCTACGTAGGGAGTGTTTTAAGTCATCATAGGCGCACTCCTGATGTGAAGGCTGTTCCAAAAGGTAAGATACTTCACTTTAGCCAGATTTTGAGCATTGTAATGCATTTCATGAGTCCTTCAATGAGAAGTCAATCAATCCCAGAATGCATTGCAAGTTTAACGATTTTTCAAAGATTGATGCCATTATATAACAAAATGTCTATAAAAAACCCATATAAAATCTAATTTTAAAAAGTATATTACTCAGTATTGTAATGTGCATTTTAAAGTGTAGTAAAGTAGTCTTAGCTTAGCCACATGCTAACACCAGACTCGATTGAAATCAGTCTTGAGTCGAGTCTGTGCTTTCCACAGTCTTCTAAATCAGTCACTTATAATACTGCCTATGCAGTTCACTAGGTTTTTGAAAAAGACCATTTAGTCTGCAGAGGGCAACTGTACACTCTTTTAATTCAGATTAAGATGCTTAATACATAATGCAGTGCAAAGTCCTTGACAAAAATGCATGCTGTGACAGTTATTAACTTATTTGGTTATTAATCTGGCTCCCATGTTTAGGCTATAAGCTAAAGCTGATTTAAACATGTTGAATTATTAACATAAGGACACTAATGCCTGTGATGCTATGAAGTATTACATGCAGATTTGTAAGTGCTAAGTTGTATATGTTAACACTATGACTTTGTGTTGCAAGCCTGCATGCATTCAGTTCAAGAGGCTTGCTTTTTAAATTTAAAGAATAACAAAACATTATAACATTCTAAAACTAATCAATAACCTATTTTGAATTCCATTCTAAAATATAACTTAGTTTTTAATAGGCTTTGTCAGCATTAAGCGAAGACAATTTTTGGCATGTCATTTAAGCATGTGTTTTTTATTTATTATATATGTATATATCTAATTAAGTGTAAAATTTAGCAGGCATTTAAAGTCACATTTCAATCACTTAGTGGAAATCCGCTTTCAATACTGTGCTGTTAGGGTGTGGTGATAATCATATTCATTGTTTTTGTCGTTAGCATTTAGCTCTTATCATTCTCTTAGATGATTCTCTTAGTCCTTTAGTGCCATACAGAACAATTAAGTGTACTTTTCATAAATACTTCATTTTTGTGGGCTCATTAATGCAAACCGTTTCCTCATGTCATTGAAAAAAGTGTTGATAGATATATCTAACTAATATAGCCATCAAAAGACTATTTAAATATTGCTGCAGTTCTATTTTATGGTATCTTATGATTCCATTTTCAATTCCACCCACACTGTCTACACTGAAAGCAACAGATAATCTCTAAATACTCTCTTAAATACCCATGTCGTAAAAATCAGGGCATTTGTGTCTAATTTGCATTAGCATTAGCGTTACATATTTTTAAAACACGACTAAAGAGGTCATTTACATATGAAAAAATCCAAGCGGCACTAAAATGGACCTAAATACCTGGCAAAGCACCAAAAAAAAACTGGTTAGTCCCCATCAACACGATTAGTGCATATAGGGGAACAGAAGGGCAGATTAGTTCCCCGTGTAATCTAAAAATGATCCAAATGCCACATCTGTCAGACCATATTAGCATATTTTCCCCTTTCACAAGTGAAGCATCAAACATCGTCCTCGAATAAAGAAGCAGCTCTAGAATAGCAGGTACATCTAACATGCTAAATGCTAATAACTACATTTTTCTTTGATTACGTCACAATTGCATGTCGGTACTAATGGTGTTTGTATAAAGTGCACAATCTGATGAATTACACACCTGCACTGATGAAGAGCGTGTTTTGTTGCACAGCTTCTGACCTGACCTTTACCGAAAAGTTAGCAAATCCGAGTTAGCACAGCAAAGTCATGTCATCTCTCACCTTCTGTCCCCTCCTTTGTGATCCAGCAGACTGTGTCTCATGTCAAAACTTTTCAATCAATGTCCCCCCAAATGAGACAGAAAGAGCTTGTGTATGCTAATTAGCTGAGAGGACTTTTGTATGTTGACAAATTGCTGAAAGGCAATATCTGGAAGAGATTTGCATGTCTATTTATGCAAAACAGACATGCTCCACCTCTCACCTCCACACAATAACTGCTTTTATTGCAACATTTTGCAAATGTTTTGCGTATCTCCTGTTGGAAGTTTATGTAGGGTGTTCAAGAATGAGTACAGAGAGGCTACTTGGGGTGTAAAGCTACAACATTCACAAAATAAGAAACTGATTTAGCTGGATGCTAATTCGTTAGAGTGCTGATGTTCAGAGATGTTTAGGTTCATCACGTATGCTAGCATGCTAACAGGCCTCCAGAAGCAGATGATTTTCACAGCATATCTGTTCGTTTTGTTGTGTGTGAAAGAACGCTATTGACTCGAGGATGAATCTTGGCTTTCTTGTGGTTGTACTGATGCCAGGCGTCCTTCAGAGCGTCGAGAGGGAGACCCTTGCTCGTGCAAACAGCCTCTGAGAATAGTGAACGTGTGAATGGGTTTTTCAGGCACACCTCGCAGAGGTTGCAAGGAATGCACAGCACTCGCACCCTAAAATGGCCGAAATGACGCCATTTTGTTTTCCCACTATTTTGCTGTGAGGAATAGCAGAATCAGCTTTGTTAAAGCTACAGGAGACAGCTGGGGAAGCCATGTTTTACATCGTCTGTTTACCTCAAAAGCGTAGCTTACGCAATGTTGTCTTGTTGAAATGAGCTCAGTTTTTGGCAAAACGGGCGCGAATTCCTGGCGAAGGATCAAGACTTTTTTTTTCTTCATGATCCAATGCCAGCCTCGCTAGAATGAGTGAGTAATTTCGTTGGCTTTCAAAATTAGCGCTTGCCTTTTAGCCTGCATCCTGGTTCAACTCCTCACAGTCCCCCAGTCTTTTTCGCGTTTGATCGTTTTTTCCGACTCAAATAAGCGCCGCTGACTCGAGTCTGGAGAACACACATGCCAAGCTTTCATCTACTGTTGTTTTCTGCAACTGCATAGAAATAAGCAGCTCTGTGATCTATGACAGAGCCATTCTGATGGTGTGACTGTATGACTGAAGTCAGACCGATGATGCCTTAACATACAGCGGCGCCAGTTTGAGCACCTTGATTTAGAGAATAAAACATTAAACCACGCGGCGTCACAAACAAATGCTGCACAAGCTTTTCACATAACTAACTGTACTCTAAATAACTTTAAACCAGCTGGTGTCACGGTTACTTTAGAGGATGTGTGAATTCGGTATGTAATGATTTCTGACACTTAATGTGTTATTTACAATTAAATTAATATGAATTATAGTTTTTTGACTCACTTAGGTAGGACTAAACTACATCTTAATATGTAATTTCATAAATTAGCATGCAAT
Organism: Cyprinus carpio; assembly: GCF_018340385.1. Taxonomy (NCBI): domain Eukaryota; kingdom Metazoa; phylum Chordata; class Actinopteri; order Cypriniformes; family Cyprinidae; genus Cyprinus; species Cyprinus carpio. Next base: position 6,782,451 of record NC_056619.1, on the reverse strand, counting down.
TTTAAGATTTCAAATACACTACAGGTGTACATTCAACACAATTAAGCACACTTTTTTTTCACTTGGGTAAATGTACTTGTACACATTAAAACACTTGCTCAAACTGTTCTGTGTGGAGCCCAGCTACAACAAAGTTTGACTGTATAGTTGTGCTAACCATGCGTCTTTCTCTCCGCAGGAATCCAGCGGTCTGCTTTCTGACTGGTTGTCATCTGTTCTGCTGTCCTTGGGGCTGAGGTAGTAGATTGAATAGTTGTGGAGCCCTGCGCTCTCTCACTGAGATAACTATACAATCTACTGTCTTTCCTAAGGCGACAGCCAAATCATCCACAAACACGTGTCTGCATTCATCCAATGAGTCGCGAAGGATTACAGAAGTAAAACGGGTTGGGATTGATGTGTCATGTTGACTTCATTCATACGCAAGCATGTCAGGCGATGGGATTGGTGTCTTGACAGGGTGAGGTAGTAGGTTGTATAGTTTGGTGGGAGGGATCAAACCCTGCTCAGGTGATAACTATACAGTCTATTGCCTTCCTTGTTGTGCCAACTATCTGCCAGCTAGTGGAAAATCCCTGGAGCTTAAATATTGCTTCAACTTCACAGTCTGCTTCACACCACATGAACTATATATGTGAATATAGCGTGTTTTCAGCATCCGTGTATATACACTGCCTGCATAAACAGAAACAAATACACCGTAGTTGCCACAAAATAGGTTGAAAATGCCCCATAAACCTATTTGTAGACTTTTATGAAGCAGCAAAATAAACATGTTCTATTCAGTAAATCTGACTGAATCAAGAGACTGCAAGTTAAGCAGTTTATCTGCACTTAATGCTTTTTGGTTCTGTTTTGCGTAGATTAATACATATTTGGATGTAAAAGCTCATGTAAATTACAATCAATTACAACGAAATGGCAAGTAACACATTCAATTAAATGTAAAATGTTGCAGTAGAAAGATTATATGTTCTCCAGTAATCTCTCTTTTGATTGCAGTTTGCAATTTTTTTTTTTATTTTTTTTTTTGATAATTGGTAATAATAAGAAATGTTTCTTGAGCAGCAAATCAGCATATTAAAATTATTTCTGAAGGATCACGTGACACTTAAGACTGGAGTAATGATGCTGAAAATTCAGCTTTGAATCACATGCAAATTTATTTATTTTTTTTTTTTTTGAATAAAAATTCATCCTATGAGAAAAAAATTCAATAAAAATCCAACTAACCTCATGATGAACAGTAATTTAATGATGATCGTGTTTGTAATATTCTCACTCCACTAAACATTTGATAGGTTATGGTCATAAATTTAAAGAAAGATTTGTGCTGTATAGTGGAGCAGCAGAAGCGTTGCGAGTGTGAAAGCACCGTGAGACAGCTTTGTGTGTGTTTTGTGAAACAGCCCTAACACTTTACCTAACAAGCCTGAACAACATCCATGCCTCTCCTGCCAGCTTAACATGCTGATCTAGTATTACATATGAAGAGAAATACCAGATTAAAAGAGATTTATGGAGCTCGGATTTATGGCTTAATCAACATTTTGGCTTTTCTGTTGGCTTGTGATCAAACAGGATTTTCACACATCATAACAGGAAATTCAGTTTCAATCAGACAATGCATGTGGCCTTGTTCAGTTGTTCTATGAATAAAATAGTTTTATTCAACAATATTTTGCCTTTTCGATTTTATTTTTATTTTTAAGTTAATTTTGAGCAGTTTGTACAAAAGAGTTATCTTGTAGAAAGACAGTTTTGCTTTGCAGAAGTTAGAGGTAAAACAGATTATGCTGTTTGTATTCCTTTGATGTGCAACCTTTTTAAAATCATATCAAACACATTGTATAAACAGGTAGTATTTTGTAGGCATATAGTTAAAGGATCAGAGCTTTAGAACCATTTACATGTATAAGTTATGATTTTATGAGTGAAAATTATATTTACCAATAAAGTACAACTTGTGAGAGGATACTTTGATATTTACAGTAAGCCATCCAAGTGTATAGCTGAGCGCATGTCTAAAACAAAGTATGACTAGCTATAGTCTGGAAACAAACTGAAAAAAGAGACATACTGTACCATTCATTATAACTATATATTACATGTTAATATATAACATTGCTTACAAAACACAATATATACATAATACATTTCATACAACAATGGCATCTCATTATTTTGAAGTTAATTCAAGCAAAACTCTTCAGTCCACACCCTCTAATAAGGTTAGTCATATACTATATTTGGTAACCTGTCCTCATATCCATTTTCTACAAAGTTGGTTGCTAACAAATGCTAAATAAATATTAACATGTAAACAAAACTTGTCAAATGGGACTTTGGTCTAAAGCCCTGCGTGTTACAGCGTTTATCTGAACACATGAACCACGTCAACAAACTTACAGTGGCATCCAGTGACTAACCACACAATCACATGTTAAAAAGGAATAAAGTGAAACTCCTGGCAATCAAATATCTGAGGATATATAATATTAACTATAAGCTAACGCAGTTTTAATTGCTGTATTAGCTCTTTTTTGTTCTTTCCATTATAAGGTAGTCAGCCATATTTGAGTTTTCAAATCAATAAATTAACAGTCTTACACTGTATAAAAAAATCCTGTTAAATTTACTGTAAATAATAAACAAACACTTAATAAAACTTCAATATAGAATTTTTTGCAGAAACTTCTGGTTATCTCCAGTTACTGTTTTACACCACAAATTAGAAGAATAGACAGTTTTTACTTATATAAAACAATATTTTACTGTGAAAAGGCATATATTGTATTGTGAAATATTATAAATAATATATGGATTTTCTCATAATTGTTAAGGTCATACTCTGTCATAGTCATATTTTGCCACCTAAACACACACACACACACCGTACGATAAATTATCCCGCCTTTTCACATTTGATACACAGTTTGCAAGACCTCTAAATTATCAAAATGATCAAACTTTGCTGAAAACGTGTTAAACACAATACACAACTTGCCTGCTTCTGGCATCTGACTGATGTTTAAAAAGGCTTTTTTAGTTTCACTGTACATGCATCACCCTTCATCTTGTGCTTCATGTGTATTTTTGCTGTAAAATCTTTAACTATTTTTATTAAGTGAACATAAGATTAACGTATATGTTGTTAGTAATATTTCAAGATGAACACTTACCGGACTGAAGCAACTTAGGTTTACTTGATAAACCATTTTTTTTTTTTTTTTTAGAAACATATCATGTTAAACTGTATCAATTATGATCCGTCAGGCTTTTGAGGAACGTTTATTGTCCATCTCTCAATCATCATTGCATTGCATATGCATTTTATATGAGCAGTTGGCTATTCTTTTTCAAAGATCTCATTTATTTACATTACAAGCAATCCGAATTTTAAGAATCTTAATTTCTGGCCATATAAATATCAGCAACTGCATTAAATTGCATATTTTTGCTCTGTTTGGACCTTAATGTGTTTTTACACTATATCATATTGCATGAACCATAAAAGCCTGATGTATCAAATATGATGCGATTTTTCCGAATATTATTTCACATATTATTATTCCATCCTGTTAGGCTAAAGCATGTCTGCTCTTTCTCTGTTAGCGGTTTACAGTGTCATTGTTAAAGCTTGTGGCGCCCTCTAGTGGTCATGCAGCTTTACAGCACCTTAAGACTGAAGCTTTTCAGTGATTTTGTAGGATATCTCCAATAAACTCACTCAGAGATCTACTCAGAATGGTATCATACAGTGCAATTATGATTGTACCCAGTCTGCCCGAGTCATGTACCAGTGTTGGAGGGAAAAGTCATTTGATGGCCAGTATTCGGTTCTCCAGGCTGGGATCTCCATGAGGAGCTTGAGAAGTCTCCTTGTCCTCTCCAGCACAGTACATACCGTCTCCAGATCTCCAGGTAAGCCTCCCTGATCTTTGCGATACGGAGGGCGTAGACCACAGGGTTCACTGCTGAGTTGGCGTGAGAGAGGAGTATCCCAGCGTAGAAAGCGGTCTGGGGGACGCCTTGAGGACCCGTCGAAAGCAATACACAATTCATGAGATGCAGAGGCATCCAACATGCTGCAAACAGCAAGAGAACCAGAGCCAGAGAACGTGCCAGCCTCTTCTCCTTAATTAGAAAAGCCCTTAGTTTCGTCTGGTCTTCCCTCCGGAGGCGTTTGCGCAGACTGTAGAAGACCAGAGCGTAAAGAAGAGTCATGGCTGCTAAAGGGAGTAGGATGCAGCCTAGGTAGTTGAAGTAGACCATATAGGGCAGAGAGATGACAGCTAAGAAGGTGCAGTTGATATGAGAAGAGTTTTGGAGCAGGGAGGACTGGGAATCACCATTATGCCAACCAAAGAGAGGGGTGAAACCCAGCAAACAAGATATCAACCAACACAGGACCACTGCAATCCAGGAACGCTGCTCAGTGGCGATCTCCTTATACCTGCAATCACAGAGCATGTCGACTGCTAATTTAGTTTACAGCTGGACACACACTTAACCTAACATTTGTTTTGTGAAAAAGAAGTAACAGTTTTATAAAGAGCACTTAATATGAAAATATACTTAAGTGTGAACTGAATATAATGTTTTCAGCCACATAAATTTATATTAAAGCTGAGTGTTAGACCCACTTAATTAGGACTTAAGTACATCTTTAGATGTAATTTCATAATTACCTCTATTGTCTTTTATATATGGTTAAATATAAGCATTTATGATATACTAAAATATACTTTGATGCATTCCTATTGTCATGTATTTAAATATATTTATAATTACACATTTGTCTTGAATTTAGCAGATTTAAAATAGTTTAACTTGTAATATAATATCTAATAACACACTCCATTAGAATCAAGTACTTTACATGTGTTTTGGTATGTTAGTCAACATTAAAATAAGTGTACTACCTTAAAATAGAATGTAGTTTAAAGCTTCTGTAAAGCTGCTTTGCAACGATGTGTATTGTGAAAAGTGCTATACAAACTGAACTGAAGTGAATTAAAGTATAAAAAAAGATACACAACTTTAAAAAAAAAAAGAAAAGAAACAAGCATACTTAAACGTGTTAAGAAACAGAGAAACAGTTCAGGGCTGCATTTCCCAAAAGCAATCCTAAATTGATCATATCACCATTTTATTATTATTATTATTATTATTATTATTATTATTATTATTATTATTATTTGTTCATGTAATGCAGGGATTCTGAAACTTTTGACCTAAATATTTACTTTACGTGTTCCTAAGATATAAAGTTAATATTTCTATAATTTAACACCATTTGAATATTCTCCGATGTCTGTTATTGGCCATACATTTTATTTATCTTTTTAATAACAATAATGTGTTTCTCATTGCGCTCTGGATGTGGGAAAGGCATCTTTTACATGTCAGCTGGGAATACAGTCAATGAGTGGCATATTTATTGTGGATAAATATTGTTTATTTAAGAGCCTAAAATAAAAACAGCAAAAGTGTGTGAGAAAATTCTCACTATGTGAGAGTACACTATGTGGCTGTAATTAACATACTCCAATATGATAATTAACAAAAGCCAACAATAAACACAAAACTATGTGGCTGTAATTAACATACTCCAATATGATAATTAATATATGTGACCCTGGAGCACAAAACCAGTCATAAGTAGCGCAGGTATATTTGTAGCAATAGCCAACAATACATTGTATGGGTCAAAATTATAAATTTTTCTTTTATGCCAAAAATCATTAGGATATTAAGTAAAGATCATGTTCCATTAAAATATTTTATACATTTTCTATCGTAAATGTATCAAAACTTAATTTCTGATTGGTAATATGCATTGCTAAGAACTTCATTCGGACAATTTTAAAGGCGATTTTCTCAATATTTAGATTTTTTTGCACCCTCAGATTCCAGATTTTCAATAGTTGTATCTCGGCCAAATATTGTCCGATCCTAATAAACCATACATCAGTGGAAAGCGTATTTATTCTGCTTTCAGATGATGTATAAATCTTAATTTAAACAAAAAATGACTGGTTTTATGGTCTAAGATCACATATTTAAAAAGCTGTGATTTGGATAATCTTTTGGTTTTCTGAGTCTTAATCTTATGCATTGCAATAAAAATTGTATAATTATTCTGTTAGTAATTACTAGTAAATCACTCAAAAGTCTTCTAAATATACAATAATATTCATGGTCACATCTGTAGCCTATTTCATCAGCGAATGTAAAAATGTAAACTGTAAAACCCATAACAAAGAAGCGGCAAGCAACACATCAAATTAATAATAATAATAAAAAAACTAAAATAGTGTTTTCTGAAAAAATTGGTTTTTTTTTTTTGTTTGTTTTGTTTTTTTTTTGCGAAAAGGTCTTTACCTGAGAGGTATTGAGACCCGCAGGTATCGGTCCACAGCAATAGCCAGGAGGGACAGCACAGACGCTTGGGTCAGCACCAGCACCACACAGCTGACCGCCAGACAGGCCTGGAACGGGATTTCAACCCACCCATCCACCAGCACAGCCAGGGGCACTGCCACTGCCCCCACCAGGAAATCAGCCACAGCCAGAGACGCCACGAAACAGAAGGTAGTCTGACGGAAGGTCCGCCTCAAACACACAGCCCAAACCACCAGCACGTTCCCCAGGCAGCATGCCATGGCGATGACCAGCTCCAGAGAGGTGTAGATCAGCCAGGCCATGAGGAGAAACCAATACGAGCAAACAGAACACAGTCTCAGTCGAGTATGAAGATGCCTGTGACCATCTGGTCTGCACTCCTCCACACACTCACACACACACCCCTGATCTTCAGTATGCATCTCTGGGGGTCTCATTTCCACTCATAAGTCTTCTGAATAGACAATATTATTCACAGTCACATCTGTATTTCATCAACTAATTCCATTTGCAGGCGGACAGAATAATGATGTTAAATTCCGAGTCTCAATCAAAATGATGAAAAGCTTGCTGCTCATATTAGTTCTAGCGCACATACAAGCTCACAGGTGCTTGAACGTCGACTTCAGCTGCTACAATACTAGATTACTGCCAAGTGTACTGTGCCTACTATTTTTTATTTTTTTTTCAAAAATATTCTTCAACATTCAACAATAAATAACATGACCTCATCACTTGCATGCTTAATACAATTTCACAACCAACACGGCAGAGAACAGATGATTGTCTTGATGCTTAATACAATTTCACAACCAACACTTAATAGAACAGATCATAGTCCCAATTTCACAACCAACACGGCAGAGAACAGATGATTGTCTTGTGTTTGACGCATGTGTTTGGCAACTAAACTTACAAAAATTCACTTTTTATGTGATTTAGTGGTTTGGTTCATAGTGCCAGCACAGCAACTGAATTACAATTGGGAAGAAATGTTGGTGGTGAGTATGGAGGAGATGGTTTCCAAAACAGATGTTGCTCACAAATTGTTGTCAGTGGCAGTTTGCCTTAAATAACTAAATAAATGAATAAATAAATAAATAACATGTTCACAGAGGTCATATAATTCCAGTAATCACTTCATGCACAAAGCCAAAACCTCCATCATATAGTTCTTCAAGTATGTGCCACCAGAAAATGAGCTTTAATAAAAGAGAATTGTAGTTGACATTTAATAAAAATGTATTTAATTACTGTTAGAAATAATATTTATGTTATTAAAAACTCACTAGAGAATCAGTGTCAGTGTTTTTTTTTTTTAGCTCTTTGTGGAAAGAGACACACATCCCAAATCTGTTTGGTCTTCCTCTTGTTCTCCTCTCTCCATTCATCTACATACCTCACCAGTCTCATCACACCGGTGAGGATGGTTATTCTCCATTATCAAGACATCTCTCCCTCCATCTTCTGGTCAGTGTTCATAAATGCATCATGCTCATTTTAAAGAAATTTCTTTACCTATGGACAACAGGGGGCAGCGCTGTGTTTGTGTAATCATCAGCCAAAGGCAATTAAAAAAAGGACTGTATGCTTTCTTCATTTTTAAAGGTTTTTTATTTTTTTTATTTTTTTATTCAAATCAAATATAAACCATAAACAAAACATCTGGAAGAACACAGTTCTTTTGACTGGAAAATGTATTATCAGAATATCTATATGAAGTGACATAATTGACCTATTCAGTTTGTTTTCAAGGAATATGCAAGAATGCCATTCTATATCTATCTATCTATCTATCTATCTATCTATCTATCTATCTATCTATCTATCTATCTATCTATCTATCTATCTATCTATCTATCTATCTATCTATCTATCTATCTATCTAGTTTTATTTATTCATCATTATTTTTTCATGTAGAAATAATGCAAAATAGAGTTTCATCAGTATAATTTCCAAATGTTAATTTTAGGTTCTGACTAAAGGTGATATTCAGTACTTCAATATGATTGCAAATCTTATATTGATTTTACACAACAGTCCTGCAACCTGGAATTTGGCAACATGTGCTTCAGACTAAATTGTGTGTACAATTTTATATTCTAAGATCTAATTACTATAATAAATATTTTGTGTGGTTTTAACAGCAAGCCACTGACGTATGATACAAACACCATCTTTCCCTTTTCTTCAATCATTAACAGTTCTGTTGTAGTGGCGGTTTTCCAGAGTATACACATGCTTTGCATATTTGACCATATGTGTGTGAATATGTAGATGGTGGGCTTGTGGTAAACTGCCATCAGATGGAGTACAGGGCTTTGTCAGTGATACTGTGATCTGTGTGAGCTCCTCCTGATGAGGCTTATCAGTGTGAGAATTCAGCAGGCTGTTTAAAATAGAGATGCAAAACCAGACCCCTTAGTCTACATTTGGCTGCATGGTCAACAACGTTTCAGAACTCATATTCCAGGGAATTTAAACTGTTGATGCCATTGAAATGTTATCATTCATATTTACATGTTATTGTCACTAACAAAACAAAAGTACAGTTATATATATATATATATATATATATATATATATATATATATATATATATATATATATTATGATAACACCATGTTGTTTGAGTAATAAAGTATTGGTTTACTATCATATTCTTTAAAATACCCTCTAAAAAACTTTGTAGAACAATGTGGTAATCGCTCATTACCATAGTATTAATCAAAGTGTAGTGTTATTTGCATCTGATACAAACAATGCCTTCCAATCAGATTTGTTTTGAGAAATATCCGTTTTAGGAGTTTTGTTGCTAAATGGATAGTCATTCATAAGTCCTGTAGCAGATATAGACAGGCGGTGCTGGGGGAGGTGGAGGGTTTCAGAGAAACTCTAAAGCTCTCCATGCAGGACCAACTTACAGGACAGCAACACTGAACCAGACTATTTAAATGTTGAGCTGCAGAATCAGCAGAGGCCAATCAGCTTGTGCCATGTAGTAAATGATGTGATTGCTAGCAGATTGCATGTAAAGGACCTATCAGCTTGCACCTCCTAGAGTTTCAAAACTAAACTAGATATATAGTCTGGTTGATTCAGTCATATTAAGTAATAGATTTGACTTAAACATGGCTAAACATGTTTACAATGTTGTTTAGCTGGGTTCCTTGTTATTGTCAAAAAATACAACTTTACATGGTAAAATTAATTTATTCAGGCACATCAGATGTCAACATTTTAATGCTGTTACAAAGTCATTGAAATTAGCACAAAAATGGGCAAATATTTCATCACAATAACAACAAACAAAACGGATTCATAACTACATATAACGCAGTGTAATGTTAACAATCCTCAGATTTATATAATTCAAAGATCACCTTCAACTTCTTAGAATTTCATGTTATTCCATGTTATTGTACATACAATTCCCAAGTTCAATTGAGCCTCAATTAAGCCAAATAATATTAGAAAATCGGTGTATTATGCCCACATTACATTATGAACATTACAATTTTCTGTAAAATACTCAGTATTTGTTTACACCTTCTCAGTTAGGAGAAATTCTTGGTGGATGAGCCACATTAACTACCCATGAATCTTTGCGAGTTGTTCTGAAGGCCTCTCAGTGTTCTCTCAGTGAACTGATAGGTGAGTTTGCGCTTCACTTTGCAGATCTCTCCCGTTCGCGAATAGTTTCGTAGGGCGCGGGCCATTTTCTGGTACGTCATGGTTTTCCGGTTGCCCTTGCGTCTGCCCCACATCTCAGCCAGCTTTTCCTTGTTCTGGGACGAGAACTGGAACGTTCCGTTGTTAGACTGAACCCACCAAATGCAGCTCCGCATGTCTGGTGTCTGTAGCATCTCGTACAAGAACTGAAACAACCGCTCTTTCCTTTTACCTGAGAAACATCGTTGTAAATGTATTTTAGTGACAAAAGAATATTTGGCATCTATACATTGATCTCTGTGCACAATGAATGCAGTCTGTTATCAAAATTTATTATGACCTTTCAAATGACAGATTGAAAATGAGCCTATATAGTGACGTCCAATGTCCAACATATTCCAAACTGGATATTGTTAAATCTGTAAAGTAGTACTGGTTATCCCTTGGCTAGTTTTAAGACAAATCAAAGCAGTTTATGCAACTAGCCATTGGACGCCATTGTGTATATATTTTTTGTCCATTTTAACTGAACCTGTGTTGTTTTGGACCCCACTGACTTTCAACGAATTAACAAAAACAGTTCAAACATTCTCTAAGATAGAAAGTCACACAGGTTTGAAACAACATGAGGCTAAGTAAATGATGGCAGGTACATTTTAAACTAATTATCCAAATAAACAGATTCACTAATATGAAATGACTTTCCCAAAGCCAAACAGAAATAGCAATTCTGTGTCTTACCTGAGAGCGGCGCTAGAGCCAGGGAGTCATACGCAATCTGACCCTTCATGTCCGAGGTCGGAGATGGTGGGAATTCTTGGCAACCAGAACTGGTGGACAGTGAATCTGAGTCGCTGTACTGGTTTCTGTCATACTGGAAGTATCCCTAAAACATAGACTATTATTAATATCAACCAACACGTCAATCTTTGCTTATAAAACTGCATACAGTGTTGACTGTAATATTACAGTGTATGTCTGGTGAGACCTACCCACTCATTGTGACTGGACTGACAGAGCCATGTCTGCTGCTGCTGAGGCTGTTGTTGTTCATGCGTCTCATCTGTTCCTGGTACTCCACCATAATGCCATTCATATGTATAATGTCCAGACCAGCTGTTCTCTATGGAAACACATCACTTATTATTACAGCATATGCTGCTCACTAGAATCAACAACACATGCAGGCTGTAAGAAGATATTTATGGTTATTCTACAATTGTTTTTAAAGCTAAAATAAATTCTCCTATGCAGCTTAATCAGCATACCATGTGTAGTTTGATTCCCCTGAAAGGTCTAAATACTGTTTTTCTGAGGCACACTCTTCCAAAACATTGCTGTTTGTTTGAGCATCCGACCAGCCTGACATAGCAACAGCTTAACCAATAGTGTGAGTTTGGGGGCGGGACAATCAGTTTGACTGACCAATGGCAGTTGTGCAGAAGGTAAATCTGCTTGAACACTGTGTGACTGTGGTCAAACTATTTGATTTTTTTTTTTTTTTTTTGATTACACATCACGTCACAAGTAAGTACTTTTTATTACAAAATTTCCATATAGTTTTTCCTCACTAAACTAAACTTTTATCACCCATGACATGGATTCCACATCTTGAGACAAATAAAGAAGCTTTGTCAAAGAGGAAATTACTGACCTTACAAAACTGAAAAGGCACGTCTATTCAGTTACCAAAAGGAGAAGTGACCCTTCCCTCAGTGGTCTATTACAGTGTTTTAGTTCTAGTTTGTAGCTGATTATCAGTCGCTCACCCGCCATACCGTGCTCCTCTTGATTTCTCCTCTGCACACCTGGTGCTGACATCACCTCCACCGAGTGCTCCTGCAGGTACTCCTCTATCATGTCCAGGTCTAGGTTCCCAGACGACGGCTCTCTAGGGCCCAGATCTTGGAAGTATTGAATCTGTAGGTAAGTCAATGCATGTTAGCAAACACTGAATCAGATGCGGTATAGACACAGTGTACAAGACACAAGCATTTTCTTTCCTTCTCCTAGATTTACACTCATTGGAATCTAAACATTATATATTACTTAAAAAGTATAATGTAACTACTCATGAATAACAGCTGTTTAACATGAATATTGGAAGGAAGTTGCAACAAATTCGCCTGACTAGTACATTCTTCCTGCCCTCAGTAAAATTTGGTTTTTATTTGCACCAACAGAAATATTTGCATAGTGTGTGAAAACATTTTAGTGGTAATATTTTGCCTCTCTTTTGATTACTGTGTATACTGCATATACAGTATATTGACAGTATTTTGAAGGCACACTTACTTACATACTTATCTGAATGTCATTGCATTAAACAACAAAATGTCTAAGCGTCATTAAGTACCATTTATTTTATTTCAACACCAGCATACTTTCCATACAAAACAATGATTTTTAAACATTTTTAAAGTGTCTTAAGAGTCACTTTTTTGCACCACTTTACATTAACGCCAAAAATGAAATCTGCATATTTGTTGATTAAATATGATATTATATGGACATAATGACTTTTCCATCTGCTTATTAAAAGCTAATATTGTTTCCAGCACACTTAGTATAAACAGTTATACAACTATTGAGAATCTACTAATATGAATGGCCAAGATATATGATATATTTTACTTGCGTGATGCTTAAATATATCACTAAGCTGTTTTTTTGTTTTTTTGTATATATAATTAATCATCTGTCAATCAGTCATGCATTTTCCCCAATGCTTTCCCAATTGTTTTCCCTTTAGTCAATCTAAATAAATAAATAAACAATACTCACGTTTTCAAGAGTTGCCAACATCTGAAAACAGAAAGAAAAAAAAAAGTCAAATGAGTAAAAACAGCGCATGAGCACAGACACCTCAGTGTGACTCTACTTGACTGAACAGAACTGAACGGAATGCTGTTAGAATGCAGTTTGATCACATCAAGTTTTTCTGAAACATATTTCGCAGCTCAAGCAATGAAACTTTAAGAGTAAAGAGAAACAGACAAACACTCCTGTAAAAAAAATAGTTTTAACAAAAAGTGCAAATAATTGCTAACACAGCAGAATTCTGAATGATATTGTAGGATATTGTAGGAATGTATGAATGTTTAGTTACCTCTGTGCACTTCCAGTGAATAAGACGACTTAGTGTATCACAACAGAAACGTGGAAAAGACCGTGACTGGAAGTGAGATTGGAGCTGTACATCACCTGTAAAGTGCACCTGTTGTCTGATCACATCCTTTTATATCCTCCCAACTGTCTCTCTGCTTAGCCCGCCTCCTCCTGAAATACTCATAACGTTTAGCCATCCTACCATCATCCAAATGCAAATCTCTATTAATCAAACATTCATCTGGGTTTAACGGTATGTGTGAGTCTTACGGTCACTCCCCTTTGCTCTGTCTGTGTCAAAGCCTTCAGGGCATGTGGTCTGTGTTGTTACTTTGTGTCCTAAGAACTGGGATTTTACTCATAACTGCCACAGAGATTATTGAGGAAATTTGTGTATTACACAGATCCAGATGAACTTTTTTCCCTGTCAGAAATCTTGCTCGAAACTAAATCCTGTTGTTGACGATTCTGGATTAACTACTTGAAAACTACTATTATTAGAGATATTACATGCATGTTCATTTAATGTTAATTTGTGCAAAAAATAAAATCACATGAACAGCTTTGCATGTGAATCATCATCTTTCTGTTCTGTTTCCACTCCAATAAAAAAAAAATAACCTCTATGATGAAAAGACACTGAGTGAAAAAAAAAAATTTTTTGAAAAGACTGTTTTTTTATGATCCTTTTCCAATCCAACAAAAAAAACTCAATGCAAAACACAATCCTCTAATTAAATCTCACGATAACATATATTTTGACTGGAAGATAATGTTCTTTGGCAACACCGATTAAATATTTTATGACATGTCATCTGATAAAACATGAAAAACTGCATGCTGTGCACATGAGGCAGTCGGATGGCCTGTGGTGGTGGAGTAGCACTTTTGTGACATAAAGCGTGTTACTGCATTGGTTAGAAACGGGGAAGTATACTATCCAAAACATAACATAGCAGGAATGTACACCTTTGACTCTAGAGGAACACAGAAGAGGATTGGAAAGTGAAATGAGGAACAGCTTTAGGCCTGTTGAAATCTCACGCTTACAAACCACTTTCTGGTAAACCCGGTCTGATTCACTTTTATCAGACTTTTTTTTCTTCTTTTTTCTGATCTTTAGATATGGCTTGAGGCCCTCGTTACGGTTTCCAAAAGTGATTTTGTCAGCAATAAAATTATTCTTGGCCACCAAACCCTTTGTAAACAAAACTGTCAAGCTGTATGATTTAAACGCATGTCTTAGTGTAGAAAATAAATTAAAAAGCCTGTAAAACTTGACTGTCAATTGTTAGTCCAGCCTGTAATTTAGCAATGAGGTCATAAATGTCAAAAAGAAAACAATTTCAAGGCCACAGAGAATTTAAAGTCCAGGAAGAACTGAAGGATTAGATGAATATGAGATTTATTGCAAACAGAAGTCAATGACACAGCAGAAAATAATCATGTAGATATATTACACTGAAAAAAAGTAACATAAAATGGTAGCATCATGGTTTTTAATTATGTTTTAACAATTTAGGTCAGATAAGATATTATCATAACTGAATCAACCTAAATATATTCCAACATTTCTATACAGTGTTTAAATCTCTTTTATACAAAGTATCCATTTTAATATAAAACCCCTATCATAGGTCCTGAATGTAACAAACATAAACAAAATTAGCTATCACATTAAAAATCTGATCACCATATCCCAGACCTATTTAGGGACTAAAACTGTATCCTCATGCAGAACGATAACACAATTTCATTCTAAAATGTTTTAATGAATAAAATATATGTTTTTAATATTCCCTTTGACTTTTCATTGTATGGACAGGAACAAACAAATACCTTCTCAGATGAAAGGAATGATGTGAAGGTGATTAAATGATAACATGATTGGTGTAAAATAAATTAAGAAGTATAAGCAAAGATTGGCGTATGACTATCTTTTACAAAAGTACACTACACTTCAAAATCATCACTGTCACTTTTCAAAGAAGGAAGAATAAGAAACACTATGTAGGCAGTGTATACACTAATTCTCTCAGTTTTAGCCTTTCCATCCATACTAAGATTCACTTTCACACGGATGCTAAAGATTTGTTACTTTATACATATTTCATATCACAGTCCTGCAAAGAGGACAGAAAATTAACTTACAATTGCTGTCCTACGGCAAAACATGAGAGCAGTTGCATTTTTTTTTTTTTTTTTTTTTTACCAAACTTATAATAGTGATTGAGCACGACGTGGCTGCATCAGTGAATAGTGAGATATTTTGCTAAATAAAATAATCTCGCCAAAAGAATAGTGTAAGAACTTTATTACGTCTCTTCTGTTTGTATCATCTCAGTGAGATTTAATGAGGTTTTATGCAAAACCCAGTAAGGTGAATGTTTACAGACTTCTCAGTGTGAATGAGAAACTTCTAGAAAACGCTTGAAAATAGTGTGTTTTGAAGCAAAAACAAAATCCTGCTTATAGATACTCAGTTTTCAAACGTTTCCGCACTTACATTTTCATTCCTCATCAAATAAAACAATAGATCCTCATGTGAGAGGGCTGGCATCTGCTAATATGCCAACTATAGATACTTCACTTCAGGGAGGTAAAAGGTCATCCTCATTCTAACTGGCATCTGCTAATATGCCAACGGAGGGGAAATTTCTGAGCTGGGTTTTATGAAATCACAGACAACACAATGACAAGGTCTTGAACTGTTAGTCGTGAGAAGTGATTAGTAATGAATCACAGGCTTCGGCGACAGCTGGAAAAATACATCTGGCTCTCTGGCTTTGCCTTGTCAGATAAAGTCCACCATCTGGAATATGGCGGTTTTTATGAACTAACTCACCGCTCACTTCAGCCTAACCTCCACTGAGTTATCAAACTGTCCCGAGTGAGTGTTTACTCTGTAAACAGGCATCTGAAATCCCTTTGCAACATTCATCCTGTGAGAAACCCACAACAATTCACTCGTTTGTGGACATATTTGTTCTGAATCAGAGCAAATAATATCTGACTTAATGTGAACCCCGAATAGGAATTTACTGTGTGAATTTCCAGATTTCGCCTGCCAGAATGTTCAGTTTCATTTTTGTTATCCGAAGTGACGTTGATTATGCAGACTTGAAGACTCTGATACAGTAGCTGTCATCAGAAGCATAGCCTCTGGTTATGAGCAATGCGTGGATTGCGTCATTTACGCATAATTGTTTTAATGTGTTTGCCAAGTTTACGCTTTGTTTTGACTCCTAGTAACTTCTGAGGTGTGAAACTGGATTTTTGGAATGTCGATGTACTGAATTGGACATTACAAACAGATGCCTTTTTAACCCTTACTGCCTTCTTAATGACGACGAGCCAAGACGTAAACAATAATACCAACAATGACGCAACTGGTTCTACAAGGGAGAGCTGTAAACCAGACGAGCTCGTTTGGAAAACCCCTGGCTCAAAGAATATCTGGCAGTTGTGTTTTCTGGCACCTGCTGCTGATTAGTGATGTTAAGAGACAAAAGCGAGAGATAGCTGCAGGTGTAGTTTTCAGAGACACGAGAGAGTAGATTCTTATCATATTAATATTTTATTTTATTCGTACTACATGCATAATTAATAAGGGCAAATGGGACATTCATATTGATTATAGTCAAAAACAAGGAGGTAAAACAGCTAAACAGGTAATGTTCTCAGGACTCTGGCAAATGATCTGTCAAGCTTCACTCAAATTTACAAACTAACGTTAATAGAATCTTCGTTGCGAACGTTAATATTGTTCTCAAAATGTTAGCACAAAAACATTATACATACATCTATAATGCAACATTTTTATGAAATATTCCAGTTTGAAATCTCACTTATTTTTTAAACAATAAAAAATGTTTTTGCTGTTAAAACTACTTTTGGGTCAAAAAATTAATATAAAAAAATTAACCCAACAGCTGGGTTAGTCCATATTTGACCCAAAGTTGGGTTGAAACCACCCATCATTTTTTAGAGTGTACTACTTACTATTTTCAGATGGTTCATTCAAAAATAACAGTCCCATAAATGATCAGGTGGAACATTCCCTGTTTTCTCTAACATTCACATAACCAAGAAAAAGCAAGAAAGAAATTACATTTTGAATGATCAGAGAACACACGATTGATGAAATAATTAACCATTTTTTCTCAACTATCAACACAATCTCTAAACTACACACCAACAAACCTTAAACGTCCAGGTTGAAATCAAATATTTTTAGTCAAAAACATACAGTGCATACAGAAAGTATTCAGACCCCCTTGATTTTTCTATTTTATGTTGCAGCTGATACTGTAGTTATTTAAATATATATATATATATATATATATATATATATATATATATATATATATATATATATATAAATATTTTTTTTTTCCTCTCCTTAATCTACACTCCATACCTCATAATGACAAAGTGAAAACAGAATTTTAGAGAGGTCTGTAAATTTATTAAAAAGAAAATAACTGAAATATCACATTTACATAAGTATTCAGACCCTTTACTCAGTACTCAATTACAGCCTCGAGTCTCTTGCACACCTGGATTGGGGGATTTTCAGCCATTCTTCTTTGCAAATCCTCTCATGCTCGGTCAGGATGGATGGGGACCGTCGGTGGACAGCCATTTTCAGGTCTCTCCAGAGATGGCTGGGCCACTCTAGGATATCCATGGAGTTGTTCCTAAGCCACTCCTGTGTTGCCTTGGCTGTGTGCTTCGGGTCATTGTCCTGTTGGAAGGTGAACCTTCGGCCCAGTCTGAGGTCCTGGGTGCTGTGGAACAGGTTTGTATTGAGGATATCACTGAGCAGTCTCCTGGTCCCTGCCGCTTGAAAACAGCCCCACAGCATGAGGCTGCTACCAGCACACTTTACTTTCGGGATGGTACTCTGCAGGTGATGAGCAGAGCTGGTTTCCTTCAAACATGATGCTTGGAATTGAGGTTCATCAGACCAGAAAATCTTGTTTCTCAGAGTCTGAGGGTCCTTTAGGTGCTGTTTTGTACATTCCAAATGTGTTTTGTGTCTTCACTGAGGAGAGGATTTAGTTTGGCCACACTGCCATAAAGCCCAAATAGCTGGAGTGTTGCAGTGATGTTTGTCCTTCTGTAGGTTTCTCTCATCTGCATGATCATGGAGCTCAACTAGAGTGACCATCAAGTTCTTGGTCACCAGTCTAGACAAGCCCTTTCTACATCAATTGCTCAATTTGGCCAGGAGGCCAGCTCTAGGAAGAGTCCTGCTTTTGCCAATCCTCTTCCATTTGAGAATTATGGAAGCCACTGAGCTCTTGGGAAACTTCAGTGCAGCTGATATTTTTTTGTAGTCTTCCCCAGATCTGTGCCTAAATACAGTCCTGTCTCTGAGCTCTGCAGGCAGTTCCTTCGACCTCGTGGCTTGGTTTTTGCTCTGATATGCATTGTCAGCTGTGAGGCCTTTTATAGAGAGGTGTGTGCTTTCCAAATCATGTCCAATATTTTTTTTTAATTTCGTTTTTTTTGCAATTACAGGGATAATTTAAAATAATAATAACAATAATAAAACAAAGTACAAACAAGACAGCAAAATACAGAGGACGGGATCACAGACATTATACATGGAATATATAACTGAAATGAAATATAAAAAAACTGAGTGTCTATTTACACTAAGTGGAAATAGCCCGCCTTGTTGGCAGATGCTATAAACCCTGCCCACTAATGTGTGATTCGGCTTGTCAAAATTACAAAAGACAGTTGACAACCATCAGCTTCTGTGGTGCAGATGATAAAATGTGTGTTGTATTCATTTTGATGCGATCGACCAATGTTCGAACCCACCTTTTGGCAAACTTTTCCTTTTCCTTTTCAGATTTCCAATCACATCAGAAAAGCATTTATTTTCAATTCAAATTAAGGAAATAATCAAAAAGTTGAAAATAAATGATCGGGTAGGGTTAGGGTAGGTGTATGGAGGGCTTTATTGTCCCAATAAGGTGGCATCCATTTAATAATTTGAATCAAAATTAAAATTTACACACAATAAGTTACTATTGCATACTGTTTTATAATGTACTACAATACTGAGATGCAGATAGTTGCCACTATTTGCAATAAGTAGTATAAATAGCAAAAAATCCTGCTATTTTAACAGTTTAAATAGAATCTATCACTAAAAACGCTGCTATTTGTACTTAGTGTAAATAGCATCTATCGCTAAGAAAATATGCTATCTTCACTTAGTGCAAATAGCAGCTGCCTATAAAAAGAGGGGGGTGGGGGGCACTCAACTTTACCTCTATCATTCCATGCTAGATTTTTTATTCCCAAGGATTCCCAATGTTTTCCACCTCCACACCTAGAGATCTAAGAAAGGGTTCCCAGATCCTATGAAACTTAAAGGGATTATCTCTTAGTGCTGAGGAGTTGGCTTCGTTAAAGATAAGTCCCTTAGGGATACTTATCCACTGGGACACACAAAGGGGTTATGGCCGTTATCCATTGCAACAAAATACACCTACAAGCACAATGTAATAATAATTGCAAGAGCTGAGTACCTTTAAAACATAAGGGAGTTCCTGTGTAAGGCCCAGTAGGCAGATCGTAGGTCCTAACTGCAGAGGGCAGCAGGAAATTTTCTTCAGTTCTAAGAAAACCCCTGACCAGAGCTGTTGGACCTTGAAACACTCCCAAAAGCAGTGTATGAGGGTTCCCTCAGCATTCTTGCATTTATTGCAGAAGCTGGATAAATTGGGGTTCATTTTGTGCCAGTGTACAGGAATAATATGTAGCCTGTGCAATATTTTAAACTGCATTTCCCAGGATCCATTATCTGCTAAAAAAGAGGGTATTTCACATGCTGCTCTCCAAACTGCTTCATGTATTTCCTCCCCAATATCCATTTCCCACAATTCAAACTGTCCTTGTTTGAACTTATGAGTATATTGTAAAAACGACTAAATGCTGACTGGGAAGACAACAGTTTTTTCAACTGGACCTCCAATGTAGACAGACCAATACCACTTGGGTGATCTTTTTTTTTTTTTTTTTTTTTTTTTTTTACATAAAACTATGAAATTTGGCTTTAAGTAAAAAAGTGTTTCTTATCAATATTTTACTTTGGGCCCTGTCATACTCAAGTGTTTTTGCTAGTTTTAGCCTGATGCAGTTCTCATTTTCCCATCCTGTGCCACATTATTTAAATAGCAAATGCATTTGGGCCCATTTGTGCACTCATGGGTGTGCTGGTCTAATAAAGAGGTGTGTTTAGGCGCATTGTTGGTGCATTGCTATTTTGAGGAACTGAAAATAGACTGCGCCATAGACCAACTCAAAACTGGTCTCAAGTCTGGCGCAATATTTTTTTCTTTGTTAGTTAAAGAGCGCGTTAGTAATATGCACCTATAGGCAGGTGCACAACCCGTGTACACTTTGCTTATTACACACACAGGGATACGCAGCAGCACACAAACATTTTTAAAAATGAAAAATTACATTCCGCCATGTAAATAGCGAACTCGCCATGGCGCGAGCACAACTGGCTTTTAAAGGGGATGGGAGATGAGACTCTGATTGGTTTATTGCACGTTATGCCCAAAAAACACCCATTACTCATTAAGAGAATAAGGGCAACCCATTTAGACCATGCGCCCAGGTGTGCCGACCGTTTTCCCGTCGTTAAACAGGCAAAAGTGGATTCGGACACACCCTGAGTGCACCTGCGCCATGCGCTTTAGAACATGCGCTTAGATCGTTAAAATAGGGCCCTTTGTAATCATCTGGTCAAAGGTCATCAGCTTATCGTTTTCCATCCCATCACCTATGACACAAATCCCTTGTTTCTTCCAAATTGAGAGGCCCTCATTCAGTCCAGGTGGGTTGTTGTGTAGAGGTGTTGATGGTGAAAGATGTGCAGAATAACCCTCTATTTTGCGTGCTAGCCTCCAAACTTTAAAATTTTTATTAATAATTATATTACCTTTGACTAAATCTGATAATTTTGAGGATGAGATCTTTAATAAAGTCTGAAGGGGGACAGATCTGATACCTGCTGCTTCTGCACTACTCCAGGTTGAATTAGGATCATCTAAATGCCATTCCAGTATAAAGTTTAATTGAACAAATAGCTGATATATTTCAAATGAGGGAGCTGCCAATCCTCCCATTCTACTAGGAAGTGATGGAAAACTGTATCTAAGTCTAGGCCTTTTTTCCCGCCAAATGAAAGTTGTAACTGCACTGCATAGTTGTCTTAAGGCTCTACTAGGAAGCAAAACAGGGATCATCTGGAAGAGGTATAGCAGACGAGGTACAATATTCATCTTGACAGGGTGAATACGTCCTAGCAGTGATAATGGCAAACTACACCATCGACAAACTTTGAGAAATCCCAGGGGTTTTATTGTCTATGAAGAACAGTTTAATTTGTTCCTTTAGGTAGGATTCAAAATCTGGGTCAAAGGCCAGCCAGGAGGGAAAACTCCACATTCCCTGAGGATATTTGACATTAGAGAGGGATAAGTCAAGAAATACAGCTGCATGATCAGATATGACAATGTTACCAATCTCACAGTTCAGTATCTTATGAAGGGAAGCTTTGGATGAAAAAATATAGTCTATTCTACTGCTGGTTTTGTGTACTCCTGAAAAAAAAAAAAAAAGTGTATTCCCTCTCCCCAGGGTGTAAAACCCGCCACGTATCTACCAAGCCCAGTTCCTGGCATGTCTCGTCCAGGGCACAAGCCCTGCCAGAGCGTCCATCCTTCAAAGGGACGGATTTATCTAATTCAGGTGAAAGAATACAGTTGAAATCACCAGCAATTAGACTGTGCTCACATTACCATTCAGCAAATTTTCAAACGATTTGTGTAATAAAATCATTAGATTGAATGGGGGGTATATATACATTCATTAGGGTAAAAGGTACTCCACTAAACACCCCTTTAAGCAGCACATATCCACCTGAGTTATCAGCCTGAACGTTTACATTTGAGAGAGGGAGATGTTTGTGAATAAGTATGGCCACTCCCCTACTCTTACTAGTAAATGATGAGCAAAACACTTGCCCAACCCAGTCTTGCTTCAATTTGGCATGTTGACTCACCGTTAAGTGTGTTTCCTGCAAACAAGCAATATGAACTTGTTCTTTTTTCAGATAATTCAGAATCTTTTTTTCTTTTAAATGTCCAGTCAATTTAATTTACCACAGGTGGACTCCAGTCAAGGTGTAGAAACATCTCAGCAATGATCAAGAGAAATGGGAGGCACCTGAGCTAAATTTCAAGTGTTGTTGCAATACTTATGTAATACTTATGTAAAGGTAAAATTTCAGTTGTTGTTGATTTTTTATATATAAATTTACAGATATTTCTAAAATTCTGTTTTCACCTTGTCATTATGAGGTACAGAGTGTAGATTAAGGAAAAAAAAAAACAGTTGCTGTATCAGTCTGCAACACAACAAAATTGAAAACAGTGAAGGTCTGAATACTTTGAATGCACTGTATTTTCTTCTGCTAGAATCAAACTTTGGCCTCCAGATGACACACAAACCTGACAAATTCACACACTACTTCACTGCCTAGTGAACACTAGCGAGATCAATGCAAAACACTGTTACAAAAACCTATTTTTGGGAATCAGGAATCATTTTGCAAAGCAATGTTTATTAAAGTAGCATAAACAGAGGGATGCAGGTACAATGAAATTCAACAATGAGCTTTAAGAAACCTTTACTTTCCAGTTCCTCCAGGATTTCGCAGAACTTTTTTCTGATTTTTCCAGCCTAAAATGATCAAAATTTGCGGTGATATTTGTGGTATTTCTTATTGTTTTGCAGTGAAAATATACCATAGATAAAATTCTTCTAACATTGTTATGACTTTTCTGACTTCGAGAACCAATGTAGGTCTCCAGACTAACGTTTGACGACACCAGCACCAGTGCCATTAAGTTCTACAGAATGTGGCACCAGCACCTAACAGTAAAGCACTCACCCTAATCACACATGTACATCTCGGAGACATCTATTTAATGTCTGCGTTTACATATGCAAGATGTATTTTTAAGAGAGCTTGTTCATCTACAGTACGTCTCTAAGATGTTTCCTGTCAGATGTCAAATAGCCATTTATTAGAATGCATGTAAAACTGCTTCTGAGACGTTTATCAGAGTACACAGCAGATGATTCCCATCTGATAAAATGTACTTTTATTACTGTCATTCATAATGTCTAAATATAATTTAATGAATACAATATATATATTTATATTAAGGAATGGAAATGGCCTAAGCAATGTTCTGCAGCCATCTAATAGCGGTAATTTAATATATATATATATTTTTTTATTTTGTAAATAATTACTTGCTTTCCTAAATTATGAAACTTTTAGTTTTATACATGGGGGAAACCTATGAATGATGAACAAATATCGTCACATTAAAAATAACTTTCAAATTTCAGTAATACTTAAAGCTTTGAAGTGCTGGGAAAAGTTGTGTGAAGCATTTAAAAACACTTGAAAACATTAGACCATTTCTGTCACAAGTTGTTCCTGTAGTTTTACTGTTAAATCAATGGTAAACGGTGGTGGGGATCTGTGTTTATTGAACAGTGTTTTTCCTGGTTTCCACATCAGTGGCGTTTGTTCTGATATCAGCTTTAACAGAATTCTGCACCGAATTTGAATGCTCCTCACAAGATTTAACAGAGATGTTGATTCTGTGGCGAATTCGACTGCTTTCTTCACACTGTATCTCCCAGTGCAGTGTATATCAGTGTCGTGTGATCGAGGTCAGCCCGCGACGCTGGCCCGAGCAGATAAACGGTCTGCGCTGCGTAGGCCAAACTAGTAGCACCAATTCGTTCCGCTTTTGGATCATTTATCCAATGAAGCTCTTGTAAATCGGTCATGATGACAACACAAGGCTGTTCATTCAATTTTTGGAACTGAGAAAAAAACTTTCTTTGATTAAATGCGCATTGCGATGATGTCACGGGACACGTCTAAGCCCCAAATTCTGCAAAAAAAAAATTGCAGCATTTACGAAAAGCATTTGTGAGCTTTTGCAAAAATTGCGGAGATTGCTTGATTTTGCGATAAATTCAGCGATCGCAAAATCCTGGAGGGACTGACTTTCATTACACTACTTTAAAGAGATCTTGTAGTAGATGATAACCAACAGAAAAGTTAAAATGGCAAAGATTTGAATATGAACACACAATAAAGTATACTGTCAATTACTGTTCAGTAAAATAAAAATAAATAAATTCAGCATCATCTATGAAATTGCATTGCAGTATTGGTAATAACTGCTTATAGCAGTCTTCTGCCTTTCTCTACCTCCTGCAGTTCTGCAAAAATACAGTACAGGTGATTACAAATCAATTTGACAGTTAAATTGCTATGGTATTTACTGTATGTGTAAGTAGTATAAAAACTCTGAAGATGAGCATGTAGGCCATCTTCCATCATACTCATTGCATACACAAGAACATGGTAAATTGTGCTTTGTATATGAGCAAAAAAAAAAAAATGTCCTTTTGACCGACCCCACCCTCCCAAACTCAGGATCACAAGCTCTCTCTGGGCTAAACTCTGGGACTGGAGCTATCTATGATCTAAACTCGGAAACATAAGCCTTCTCTCGACTCTGGTCAGGGGCTTGAGCTGATCCGGAGCTGTGCTCTGAGAAGGAATTAACTACTGAAAGTAATCCCCAAACAAGATTTTGGACTGCAGATAAACTTAGAGTTAAGTCACTGGTATGAGCGGACTCTGATGAAGATTCAGGGGTTAGAGCACCCTCTGATGCAGACAAGAACAAACCCTTTAATTAATTCTGGGGTCGGAGCAGACTCATAACTGAGCTCTGGAATTGGAATGGACTCTGAATTAATTTGGACTGTGGACTGAACTTGATGAAATGAGCGGACTCAGAGGCTGGAGCTGACACTGGAGCGGACTGGGGCTTGACTTGGACTGGAGTAGACTCTGGATAGGATTTAAGAGCTTGAGCAGACACTGGAGCGGACCTTCAAAATGGTTTGGACCGTAGCGGACTCTGGATGGATTTGAACTGCTGCAGACTCTGATATCACAGGAAGGATGAGTGGTCTTTGAGGAGTGGACCGGCTCAGCAGGAGGGCATGTAGAATGTATTGTTCCAACATGCAGTTGTTCATGTTCCAAGGCATCCGTGAATCTAATGCTTCATCCATGTGGAAGAACGTCATCAGCATTTCATCCTCCAAACTGACGGCAGAGGGCAGCTCCAAGAATTCCCCAGCATATTCAACTAAGCCACTTTGAGTTAGGGAGTATAGCTGGTCCACTAGATGGAGAGGAGTGCTCATACTACAATTTCTTGGGTCTGGCCTTCTGTCAGCAACACACAAGGGAAACACTCAGGTAAGTGGCAACAACAACGGGTTTATATTACAGAGTGGCATTAGACGGGGATCACTGAAATGCAGGAGACAGCGGGGAACACAGGTAGGAGAACAGCGGTGAGTACAAAGGAGTGACTTCAACTTGATGGGGCATAGACAAGACCAGACAATGGCCGGGTTCTTAGTGCTGGCTTATAAAGACCCACTGATGAGGCTGATGGCAGACAAGTGTGGTGATTGGGAACAGTGAGCAGGTGTGAGCTGGGGAGACTTCTGGGAAATGTAGTGTGCAGAGGTGACTGGTCTTGTGATGGGCAGGAAGACAAACTGGTAAGCTTGTGACATAATCAAGACATCATCTCTATATCTTTATATATTTTAGCTTTTTGTAACAAAGAATACATTATTATTGAATAAATCATTACTCACTGAATGAACATACAATCAATCAATCAATCAATCAGTCAGTCAGTCAGTCAGTCAGTCAGTCAGTCAGTTGATTTAGGTAGGCAAAGTTATGTTGTTTACTCTCATTTTTAAGTGTTTTGAGATGTGTTGTTGTTGTTGGATAGGGAACTGCTTTAAGAATGCAACTTGACAGGAATGAGGAAAGTGTTTTCTAAAAATAACCGCTATCTTCTATTAATAGTTAGACTAGTTAGACATACTATACAAAGCAGAGAAACACAGCACCAACTGGGAATGGATCAATGATGTAATGTGTAATGAGGGAACGTTTTCCTTTTTTTAGTATGTTTTAAGATGTTAATACACACTATTTACTACAGTATTGTTTATTTGTTTGGTTTAGACTTTTAGTGTAATTTACAATTGTTTTAAATAAAATGAATAAAATAAGTAGATTGTACTACATTATGAATTATAATATAGTGCATTACATTGAAATAAGTACATTACATTAATGTCAATCAGATGTATTGTGTTATTGGCAATCACCCAATTTGTAACAATTGAAATGCAATTAAAATTTTAAATCAAAATATTTAGGGTTTATATATTTTGTTGTATTTTTTTTTCTTGTTTTATGCTTTTAATGTTTGAGCTCAATGTTTGTAACATGATGTTAATTTTTTTTTTTTTTTTAATGGTTACCATGTTACATTTATTCCTAACATAGCTTTTTCAAAGTGTATTTTGAGCTAGATAAATATCTATTTTTTTCTTGTTTTTCATAAGTGGTGTCTGTTTTACTGTACTTGTTTACTCCATGCAAATATATCCTTTATCTCTCTGATATACAAACAGGCCTTCATGGATCTGTACTGTATGTTGTGTACATCTGAATATATTGGTGGTTTGGGGGTGGCATTTCACAGCTCTTAGCTGCTCGGAAATCTAAAGGGTAATTGAAACATTGTCAGCACAGTGCAGGTGTACTTAACAGTTTAAAAAGAATCCCCAACCGAATTCACACACAGCAAACTATAAGCAAATTAGCTACATGCAGATAGAGGTTTGCCGGGAATTTCCCCTAAAGGCCCACAGGCATGATGTTATGGACAGTTTCAAGCACTGAACAAATAGAGCAGTGTATAAACAAACCCAAATTAAATTGGAATACACAAAAATTGTAAAAAAAAACAACTTTACACAAACTCAAATCCACATGCATTTACACTGTAAGCCACAGACTGAGTATGAATTAGCAAAACTTGTGGACTAGTTTATATGTATCTAAAAAAAAAAAAAAAAAATATTTATTTATAAACCAGTTCTCGGTGTGTCTGTCAAAATACCACAAAGAAAAGGTTACTGATGATTCTACCTCCACCTCAATCAATCTCCAAAATCTATAAATCATACTTTCCCTCCTGGTATATACTTAAGTTATATAGAAAAAAGGGTAAACATGATATAAAAGTTCAACATGTATACTACCATTCATGAGTTTGGAGTCTGTGAAATTCATTTATTTTATCACATTAACACATTGAATAAATTAATCTATTTCAATACATTTAAAAAAAAAAAAAAAAAAATATATATATATATATATATATATATATATATATATATATATATATATATATATATATATATATATATATATATATATATATATATATTTTAGGGTGGCAAAGCTGAATTTTTAGCATAATACTCCAGTCTTCAGTGTCACATTATCCTTCAAAAATCATTTGAATATGCTGATAATATATATTATTTATCATTAAAAAACAATTGTGCTGCTTAATATTTGTGGAAACATTATCCTTTTTTTTCAGATGAATGTAAAGTTCAAAAGAACAGGATTTGTTGAATATATATATATATATATATATATATATATATATATATATATATATATATATATATATATATATATATATGTCCCATGAGACACAGACACACACACACACACACACACACACACACACACACAGACACACACACACACACACACACACATATATATATATATATTTATATATATATATATATATATATGGGCAGATGGGCTTTGTTATATATATAATTATTATTATTAGTAATGTGTTTACTCTCAGTTTTGAACAGTTCAGTGTATCACTGTTGTCTAAATTTAATTATCTTAAATTATAAATAAAATAAAATAAAATAATCAATCAGTATGAAAGCCTAAAACTGAATAAAGCCTAGACTAAATCCTGCAGGTTGTGGGTGGTTTGCAGTAAGTGTATCATTCATTTAAAAGCAGCTGTTTAGTCAAATGCTGATCAATAATTGCTTATCTAACCATAACTGCTGATGAATCACAATCTGCACACACAGAAAAACAGTTTCACATATGTCTATAATAAAGCTGGGAAAACCCTTCCCTTCCAACGCCCAGTTCATCTGAGTGCTATTGAATCTTGCAGCGTTATGACACTTGTGCTGATCTATGACACTTAAATGACAATAACTCCACTGTACTGACAACTCACACCTGTCATAAAAGTTGATGATCTGAGACAAATTAGGGCAAATGAGGATATAATTTGAAACACCATCTTTTACTTAACGTTTGAGCTAACTATGAGGTTGCAGTGTAGTGTGTTACATTGCATCCCTTATCCAGAAAAGATTTAGGACTAGGAATATTGGTGATCAAACATGAAGCCCTACGGATCCAGTACAGTTATCCCACGGGACACAACTTTCCCAGCCTGTGTCCAAAGGCAATAAACCTCTAGACAAACAAAGACAATTTTATCTGCAGCTCGGTAGAACATACATGAATGTAAATCATGTTTTCTCAAGTGAGAAAGATAAGATAGGAGAGAAGGCCTTCCAGGGTCTCATGCAGGACAAGCTTGAAACCACAGAGATCTGAAAAGACCCACGGTACGAGGTGTGAAGAAACACACACACACAAACACAGATGGGCTTTGTTATGAAACTGTATTGTAGTCCCTCTGGTTAAACATACTCCCATTCTCCATCTGCTGTTAGCAATCATTTGTACATTATTTGTCACAGGAGCAAACCCCTTCTATGAGAGTAAAGACATACTGGCAATAATACAGTATTTTCAATGAATTGCTCATATGTACTTGTGTAGTTTCTTTCAAGATCTTTAAAACATGTTTTTAAAACACTTCCCCAGACGATTTTCAGTGTTTTAACTAATAGATCGTCTCACCTCAAAATTAAGCTATTGGCAGGTCCAATATTTGAGTCTGTTAAATACAGAACCCAAGGGGTCAAGGTTTAATTAATGGGCATTGTCAAGTTATCCTGGGCATATGCTGATGCAAAAATAATCTTTCTCTACTGGTGGCCACTAAAAGTAGCCATGTATTCTGACTGAAACAATTTTAAAAGCAACATATGTTCTGCTAGTGAGTTGTGACATGTTATGTGTTAAGCAGATCTACCCTTGAGAGGAATGGGAATAATAATGAGTATAGCCTTCTTCAGGAATTACACATCTCTATGGCTGATCCCGACAAAGTCTGTCAAACTACAGTATGTTCCTCTGCCACAAGAGGGAGCCACAGATAACAGACAGTGAATCCACCTGCTTATGCCACACAATGTGAAACACACACATAATATGGCTTCTAACCTGACCTTATGAAGACTGAAAGATGTCAGTGATTAATTGACCTTGATGTTGCTTTCATGTTAGGATGTAAGAAAGTAGGCTATTCACAGACTGACAGTCTGAGTCACCATTCACTTTCTTTGCATATATTTTTAAGCTGTCACAAAAGGTTGGCGTTTCCCAGAGAAACTTCACATTTTGCAAGCAAACACAACGTCTTCGAGATGCTTCAAGAGACCTACCTGCAAAGCTACCTGAAAAACTATGCAAAAGTGCACAGAGTGCAAAAGAGTCCTGTAGAGTTTAGCTCTAATCTCATTTAAACACACCTGGACACCTGAATCAAGGTCTTACTAGAAACTTCCAGGCTGGTTTGTTGAGGCAAGTTGGAGCTAAAATCTCCAGGACAGTGGCCCTGCAGGAACAAGTCTGTACATCCCAGCTCGAATTGTACCTCGGTGTCATGCTTAACTTTATGCTCTAGGAGGCGCTCTATTAATTTAAATAAAAAGTACGTGAGACTGTACAAACACGAGAGCTGTCATATCACAGTACCAACACATATATTCACTATAGCTTTATATATACAAAATAACATCACATCAGTGATGTTATGTGTTACATATTGAAGCACTTATGGACGAAATGCATTTAAAGGACCAAAGTATACTGGGTTTGTCATCAATGAATAAGAAAATTATTATTATTATTATTATTTTTTTGCTAAGAACCTAAAAATCAAGATTTTAATACAATTCAATTCAACACATGTTTTCTATGTCGTGATTAGTCTCGTTGTTGTTGACAAAGATGAAGAGGTTCCTCCTCACACACGCCTTTATGGACACAAACACCTCCTGCTTTTCAGGTCAATCATTTTTCTCTGGTTCTGGTTGACTGAACTCAAATGGAGACAGTAAAATATTATCGGGCAATGTTAACATTCCACCTGAGCTGTAATCGCAGCTTGCATGCCAGATACAATCATCACTTACTCTACCTGTGTTTTTGTCTCTCTCTCTCTCTCCCTCTGTTGGTGTACATATCTGTTGCATGAATCCAAACACAGCTTAACAAGTGCCATCTCATCTCAGTCCTCTCTTTCTACTCTGCTGTTGTGCACTGATAACTGTTGCATGCTAAATTTCCATCACAGGAATACCTATCCAATGTGTTCGGAACGGAATACTACATTACTGTATATTTCACGGTATTTTGTCTCAACAAAAGTTTCAGAAAGAGTTAGCGATGCAATAGATGAAAGAAATGTTTGGTTCCCCAAAGAAGATTTCAGTAAACAATTCTCAAAAAACCATTTTTTTTTTCTTAGTGAAAAAATATTTTAACAATCTGAAAAACTTTTTTCCACTATAAAGAACCTTCTGTCACTTTTCAACAACAACAACTCAAAAAATCAATAATATTAAACATTTACTATGTGAAATAGAATCCACTTTGCAACAATAACCATTTCAAACAGCAATAATGCTACAGTTTTGCCACATGACCTCATTGAGTTGTGAGTATTGTCCATTTATCAACTTGGTAAACTTATTTTTTCATCAAATTCAAAGTCAGCAATGCAATATCAGGCATAATTTGTACTGATTATATACAGTATAATGTCCTAAAACAGACAAACATGCACTCAGCTTCCTCTCAAGACTACTTCCCTTACGAAAAATAAATTTATTCAAGTGTGCTGTTAGTATACTTGTTTTAAATTAAAAATAGGAAAGTATGCTTTTAATTTACTTTTTACTTCTCAGAAATGGGTTTTATGTACTTCTAAATATATTTGAGCTATACTTGTGCTCCTAGAATCCGTGCTTTCACTGTTATACGGTAGAGGGCGCTAGTACACATCTTCTGCACAGAATTTACAAAAAAACACAAGTGAAGAAGAAAAAAGAAACAACAGATGTTAACACATGTAATCTAACACAATCATCTGACATGAAACAGCATCAAAACTGTAACGTTATGGAATAAAATGTCGACCGATGAAGATGTAATAATAACAGTCAAGCTTTGGGGTGTTGATCGACTCCATCTATGTTTTGATTATCATTCTGAATCCAATTCATAGTCTTTTTTCAGCTTTTTGTTCAAAATGTTATTTCCTTTTTTTTTTTTTTATTTAATTTACCCACATTAAAGTGTTTAAAAAAAGAATGCATGAAGCTAGTATAAAATGTTTTTGTTCACAAGCAGATACCCAGAGGCCCGTTCTTCGTACGTCGCTAACTCAGTTAGCTGGATTTGATTGTTGATGATTTGGCATAATCTTGGATAGTTTGGTTCTTCGAAGCTCATCCCAGAGTTGCTGTCATAGCAACAGGTCTGTATTTGTATTTGTATACTTGCTACATAAAGTATACTAAAAAATATACTTGAACTTCACTTAAGTAGCTATACTCAATAAAATAAACTTGAAGTATACTACTTTTTGGTAAGGGTTAGCTGTCTCTCATTTGCTTCTGTGCAAATTCTAACAACTGCAGCTTTTCAGTTTTTTAGTTTGATTTACATCACAATGTAGGCCTCAGAAACACAGTTGATAATTACAAAATATTCCTGCAAAAACATCTTGAATCAATCGATTCCTTAGTATTTACTGTACCTGCACACTTTGAATGTGATGCAGAGTCATTGACAGAGTTTAGATTCTAACCTGTCTGACTTGTCCCGAAGTAACACGTGCAACAAGTCTTTGCCTGGAAATAATTGAAGCAATCAAATTTGAGACAATTGATAATATATCATCTTTATTTATTGCTATTTAATTCATGCCCCCTCCTTACCTTTGCTTCTATAATTGGACTGCCAATGGCAAGACTTAAAATAGAATCCAAAATAAGATCCTTTTCTTTTCTCTGTTCTCCCTGG
The DNA here is from genome assembly GCF_018340385.1 of Cyprinus carpio. Lineage (NCBI taxonomy): Eukaryota > Metazoa > Chordata > Actinopteri > Cypriniformes > Cyprinidae > Cyprinus > Cyprinus carpio. The sequence continues at coordinate 6,749,959 of NC_056619.1, read as the reverse complement.
CAGGCTCTGACTCGTGAATGTGTTATCATGTATGCTGACTGTATTTTATACTGTCAATGTGATTCTCACGAGTGAGCCAACATGAATTCAGCTTGCTGTCTTTGGGGTAAACATTCTGGGACATGAACTCTTGTGCAGGTTCACAGGTAAATGTCGTGAGGTAATGGCATTTCAAAACTAAGAAAGAAAAATTAAACGTGTTGAGAATAAAACCTAAACTAAAACCCCATACATTTTTTTTTAAGTGTTGTATTTTACAGTCCTCAAATCATGCAGCTTGTTTGTTTCTCTTTTCAAATGTGCAAAAAAAAACAATAAAAAAACAAAGTAGGATGGCCTAGAGCCACTTCTCCAAGATTAGCAAGTAACCACTTTGGCTACCCTTACGAAAAAGAAGTTTATTCAAGTGTGCTATTAGTAAACCCCCTATTAGTATTCTCAATGTGGATGTAACTATTTCCTGTCAATGTGGAGACTTCCGATTACTTAAAAATGACATTTAAGTATACGCAGTAAAAGTCTAAATATACTTGCAACTTTACTCTGAAGTATACTTACTATTTCCTGTCAATGTGGAGACTTCCGATATTTTTCAATGTGGATGCATACAATTAACTATCAACCTGTAAACGTTCAGACTTCCGATTAGCCGCAGTACAAAGTGCAGTAATAAACTATCTGCACGACAAACCAGAGTGTTTTTGATTACAGTAATCCAATAAAATAACATTAGGTGCAGCATAAAGGACTTATAAATATTTTTTACAGCTACAATAATGAAACGGCTGCACCGGAAGCCTCGTAGCCCTGAAGTGTTGGAGTACTGTTAGCTATACAAGACGTAGCTAAGTTCATGTGCTTGAATTTAATTTAGCAAAGCTATAGCCTACATGACAGTTAGTGGAGTACTGTTAGCTATACAAGACGTAGCTAAGTTCATGTGCTTGAATTTAATTTAGCAAAGCGGCCTTCAGTTTCTGCGTTCAGACTGCAGTCTGGGCATTAAAGGGGGACATTTTCTGCAGTTTTCTGCATCTTTACGCCAGTAGGTGGCGATAACTAAAATGTTACTATAAATTTATTTTTCTTTTAGGCTAGATGTTGTTCAAAAGAATCACACTTACAAGTAGTGCTTTTGCTAATCGGAGCTATACAGACAGCGCTCTGTTTTTGTGATATTGCTTAAATATGATGATTTTTTTTTTTTTAATTCAAATGAATAAATAAATAAATAAATAAATAAATAATGTTATGTTCAAGCCGGCTTTTGTTTGATATAGGCTTTATTTAATTTCTGGGGCTTAAAGCCTGGCTTTCTCACTGACACACTGACCAATAAGGCAAAATTCTATGGCCTGGCAACCACACATAACTTTAACAACAACAGATAACACATTTGTAATGCCATAAAAGCATCCAGCAACACCTTAGTAATGGATTAGCTAATACTAATGTGAAATATTATTCAGAACCGCTAAGCAATACCTACATATACTTAACTTAAGAAGTAAGCCTATTAAAAGCGCTTTCATACAATGCTATCTATACATAAAACATTCTGATCACTACAGCAAAGTCTAGTTTTAGAAACATAGAAACTGAGAGTTGTTTTGCTAGCTGTTTGCTTTTATTCTAAGACGTTCCCTCAAGTGAACTAAGCAGGTGGTCATAGCAGCCAGATACGACTGCGTTTACCCGTAATTGTCTGTTCCCAGCCTCGGTAAGTGGGTAGAACCAGGTCTCCAGTTTCTCCTCTCATCAGGCAGCCGCTGAATGGACTTCCGTGCTTGACGGAGCTCGAATAACCTGTGGCAGATTCAGACAGGTGAGAGCCAGGTAACTGCTTCCCTTTTGTGCCTTAAAAGATTGCCGATGCTTGGATAGAGTGTGTGTGGGTGGATATGAGATTGAGTGGGGAGTGTAGGCCTTTGATCTTCAGGGGCAGGGAATGGGGCAAATCTTCCAGCGGTCCCTGTAGCTCCAGCCGTATAGGTAACCCAACCCTGTTTTGGCCTCCGACTCAGCGAGCAGGTGCCCAGAGGTGGGAACTGTTTGCAGAGCTGTGTTTGGTGACAGCACGTCTAACTTTCAACTTCTCCTTTACTGTCGGCACATTGTTCACAAATCCCTGCTTTTCAGCGTCTGAGCTTTTCAGAGTTGCTTGTTCTTTCTGTTTCGCTCTTCAAGAAAAATAGTAAGAGCAGATTTCACTCATGCTGTACAGAAAAACACAAACCTCACAGTCACAAAGCACTGCAGACATGTTGTCTTAGTATGTTCTTTAGCTAGTTTTCCCATAAAATTATCTAAATGAGCATTTTTGAAATCTAAATAACGTAATTTACTTGCGTAGTAAAACTGAATATTCTTTTTAAAAGTATTTTTTAATGCATTTTTTTAATAGTTTAAGCATAAATCTAACACTATATTTTGCCATTCTTTTTCATGTCTCTTGTGTAAAGGCTGTTTAGATATTTTTACTGTAAAACAAGACAAATATTGATTTATAAATCTTTGCAGTGGAAATACATATTTATACAGATATTGCTCAAATAAAAATTAGAGGACAAATAAAATATTAATATTTCACTTGTTTCTTCTAGAGAGAAATGAGATTAAATAGAGAAAACGGAAACATACTTAAAAATCATGCTTTCAAAAAAAAGAGATCAGTCTCACACAAGTTTGCAACCAAAACACAGTTTTTTTAAGTTTCAATATCAAAACTCACACATTTCTCATTGGCTTCCTCATGACCAAATTACCTGAGTTCACATTCATTTTATAGCTTATTTCTACTTCTATTAAAGGAAATATTTGAGAGAAAACACATAAATGAGAGCTCTGTTAAGTCGCTATGACAGAGCATCCTTTCAGCAATTAAATTTTCCTCTGGGTACAGGCAATCCTCAAGTTTTATTTATTTAATCTTTCTTATTCAGCATCTCTTACCTTTCATCACTTCTTGCATGACACGACTGGAAACTGAACTGACATAAATTAAACCTCAGAGACAGGGGAGTATTGCATGTTTGTGGATCTACATATTGAGGCTGTCCTCAGGCAAAGCAATTACCGCAATGAGTGTTTGCATGAGAATTGAGCTCTTGATGGTGTTTGGTGTGTGAAAGGTCGACTGATTTGCTGGTGTGCGTGTGTGTGTGTGGATAATGCAGAGATAATGTGTAGCAATGACTACAGTTCTTTTTTTTTTTTTTTTTTTTTTGAGGGAATGCAACAAAGGCTCCACAGAAAATGAGCTCAGCTGAGGAATTTTAATGAATTAATGGAATTCATTTGAGCCCATTGTGACTGATTCTAAATCAGATGAATGAGCAGCGCTGGAGATCTTCATGCTGGACTGCAATGTTGAAAGCATAAAAAGCATCAACTACAAGAAAGAGATTTTGAAACAGATGGGATGACTAAGATTAATGCAAAACAACTGAAGCACTCAAACTAATGTTATTTGATTCTCAGAAACTGGCCACAGTTTCACAAAAGGAAATGTGTCACGCTAACAATCAAGACCCCCCATGAACATTACAAAAACAAGTCTAAAAATAATAGAATGAAGCAGAACGAGAGAGAGGATAGTGCTTTGGGCACTATACTACGCTAGATCCATAATGGAAATTTTTCCAGAAACCACTGCCAACATAGTAAAAGATGATCACAATAACACAAATATTGCATCCTTTTACAATTCACATTGTATAACATCATGTGCTCAATGATACAGCCACAGTGAAAGTACTTAAAGAGTTTTACAGACATTTGGAGCCACATCTTCCGCAGCTTCTGGAAATCCTGGATGTTTCCTGGAAGCTTGTATGTTGTTGTACATCTCTATTGTGTTTTTCTGAAATGTTTAGGTGAAATTCAGCTGTTGCAGTTAGGACCCTTGACGCCAATCAATCAGGAATTCCCATGATCCTTTGAGACATAAACAAATAGTATTTATCACCTATAACCAACCAGAAAATTCCACTGTCCACCTTTCCAATTGAAGAAACCGCAATTCATCATTGTACCTTCCACCTTCCACTAGCTAAAGTGAGACCCACCGAACAAGCCATGAGAATGTCTCTCGCTCTGTATAATCATGCCTCTTGTGGTAAAGAGACACCCTGCTGTACAAGCTAGGACAGCAAAGTAGTAAATCTGTAGTTTGTTTGGCTGATGGTGTTGAGGGGAGCCCGCAGCTTTACTCAATTATTGTTGTTGGGGTTATAAAACACCATGTAAGCGTTGCTTCGAGAGAAATGGAGCGAAACGACATTCACGCATGATTCATAAGGAGTAATGGCAGGAGAAGCGGTTGGTGCTTGACAGCTAAATTTAAGTAGTAGGATCTAGGGGAACTTTCCACGAAAGTGGATTGCAGCAGTTGTAGAAAAGTAATTGTGAGGGAAGGATTGTGGTAGCTCTAAAGGTATGATGGGAAGACGTAGTGAAAATGAGGTCTCCGCATACAGCATACAGTCCCCCCTCTCAGAGTTCGGCTCTCCTGCTTTCTTCCAACCATCCACACCAGCTGCCTGAGGCAGAAAGAGCGCGCAAGAGAAAGTAGGAGGAGTGCTGTGCCAGCTGGCCCCGCCCTCCAAAAGTTCCGGCCAATCAGAGGAGCACTGCAAGCTTCCACTACAATAGGTGAATGTCTCCTAAGTGAGATGAGACGAGAGAGAGAGAGAGAGAAGACCTGTGTAAGCCCCTGACTGACTCATTTACCCATGGGAGTTTGAAGTGACAGAATAAATCTACAGAGACGAGGCTCAGGATAACATTTCAGAGAGCTGAGAGCGGACAGACACATACACACAAACAGAGCTACAGCTGAGTGAGACTGCAGAGAGACAGACAGATATACAGCTCATTGTCATGTTGGTGGTGTTACTGATCCTGCATGCCGTCTCGTGTGCCCATTCTCACGGGTCGCCGGTTGCCGCCGTGCCTGGTAAGCAGTGCCCGTCTGCGTGCCAGTGTGAGGAGGATGGCATCCTACTGCTCGTGGACTGCTCTGAACAAGGACTATCCAGTGTGCCAACCGACCTAAGTCCTTTGACGTCTTACCTGTGAGTACGACCTCCTGCTTCCATCACCCGCTTTGCTGAGACAGTAAGGGGTTGTGAATAGTTCTTGAGGGATTTTTGGTTTGATTACATTAAATATCTTCAAAAGGACACTGAAAGATTATTGTTTTATGCCTGGATGAGGTTTTGCTTCAAGACCCAGAAATTGTATCACTCAAATATTCGTGATTGCTACAAACATAAGAAAATTTATCAACAAAATATACACTAACAATACAAACATATGCGGAGTTATTAACAAGAGATAGACTGACAATTTTGGTTTCATAAGACTACAAACATATGCGGAGTTATTAACAAGAGATAGACTGACAATTTTGGTTTCATAAGAATCTGTGGTTTCATGCTCTCAGCGGTTGCACAAAACACATTAAGGTATTCATAAATCATATTTATGCTTAAGTGCACCTGTATTTAATGTAGTCTGTGGCATGTTTTCTTTAATCTTGAGTAGTTTGTTCGTGGTTTATTAGGATGAATGCAAGTCAGGCTACCTGGCATTTGTCTGATTTGACTGTTTCTACTAAGTGACAGATGGATTTGCGCTAAAATGCCATTGTTTAATTGAGCGCATGACCTTCATGTCAACGAGAACCATATGGGAAGTGCTTTTCTCCTCTGTTTAATGCTTATATTTTAAATGATCATGATTATTAAAATTATTTATGCTATCCTAATTATGATTATGAGATTAGATGCATTATATTATTAAGATGTAATTATTATTATTTTTTTCCTGTGACGTTTCATTTCTGATCCCATTTAGGATGTATGACATACATGTGATCTGTCTTGAGTGATCCGTGTTGATGTGCACCTTTAATCAGGACTGTAATACATAATATATGAAACTATGTTGACCCAAACGGGACACTTTCAGCGCGATCGAAACCATACAGACTGCTCCGATCCTTACCAAACGTGAAAAGCAATGCTTGTTTCCCATGTGTCCTGTGACAGTTCTCAGTGCAGCGGTATCTGATGGGAACGTGTGTGTAGAGTGATGCAGTGGGGCGCTCCGTACAGTATTGGGTTTCTCCATGTCAGCTGGAAGCCTGTTAGGTTTAAGTCCATGCTAATCGCTAAGGCATGCCATATGTCCCCTGATTGTGAATGATGACGCAAAGGAGGACTCAAATGTTCGCTCATAAAACGTTGTGCAGCTCACGTGAATCAATAACTGGAGAGAGTTGTGTTTCAGGCTTCGGAGGAAGCGTAGCTCATGGTTGGGAATGGGATTGCAAACACATGTACCACAACCTTTCAAACATATTGAAACGTCTTGAGCAGTGTCTCTAGACAGTCGCAAGTTCATACGATTGTATCTCTTTTTTATTCTGCTAGAGTTATAGGGATTTTTATTGCATCTGGCAATATCTCGCATGACTTCATATGTAAAATCTGTGTCTATTTAGTACGTTTATTAAACACTGCAGCAAATTGTATTAATTTAATGAGGATTGTAACGAAACTTTAATAGAATCTCACTAGTGTTCGATGAATAATTCAGCCAGTGCTGTTGGTCAAACTGATTCTGCCAGGTATTTCACAAATTGTCAAAGTTATTGATTTTGAGTCTGTGCAAATCAGACCAGCAGTCTTTCACATGCAATGCCTCGTCTATCACTTTTTTCTTCACCAGAGGAGAGCAGATTGATGTAAATATTGACTGAGCTTTGATGTGCATGTCATTGTTGAGATGTCAAAGTGTGTGTTTAAGCACGACGGAGACCATTCTGCAAGAAAGCTCTGTTCTACTGACGCCATTTACTCAAAGTCCTCATTCATCGGTCGTCTTTTTTTTTTATGCCATACTTTCAGTCAAACCGTGAAAAAGTGTTGTCTGAACTGCTTTCCGGTCTGATTTCTATTGCATATGCCCTGGCGTGTCGTTATTATTCCACTTTGAACTGCTATAACTTCTAATCCCTGCACTGAAAACTCACCAAACTTTAAATGCATGAAGTGTCTGTGGCCAGTTGTTGCATTTTGACATTTTGCATTGCTGACATTTCAGTCATGGGATGTTTGGGGGCTTATATAAGCATTATTTCAAATATCAGCCCAGCAGCCCTATTTTATTGTAATTGTTTTGTCTTGCAATTATAATATATGTGTGTATATATATATATATATATATATATATATATATATATATTCATGAACTGATTTTCTAGTGGATCTGGGATCCTTTACACATCCTTTATAATCAAAACTTTTTGTCATCTCTGCAAAAGCATCCTTCCTTAATGGATTCAATTAATATTATGCTTCTATTACTGATTATTTTTCTATGGACATAATAAGCAGGTACTATCATTACTATTTTATGCATGGTGGGTCTTGCTTAACATTAAATTTAGATAGAATAGTTTATAGAGCAAAAAATGTGAGCTGTGTGAACGTGCTACTGAGAAAGCAGGCAGCAGCGCTGGACATTCTGCCAGTATTAAATGCCTGTCCTGTCTCGCTCTGCAGCAATCGCCCATATGGGACAACAGGTGCCCTGAGGCGTGGAAAAAGTCTGTCACCAAGAGAGTCTGTTTTTGCACTGATTTTTGTTTGTTTCTGTTGGTTTCAACAGGAGTGGACGTTAGGTACATCAGACGAGGAAAAGTTAGAGATTGCTGTTTTGTACACTAACATGAATAACACTCACATACACATTCCTAAACACACTGACTGCTGATTGATTTATATTTGTAGATACGGAAGATCTAAAAAGCCTGGAAATTAAGTCTTCACACAAACTTCATGGGGCTGTTGCACTGAGAAGAAGCAGAACATCAGATGTTCATTCGAAATTCATTTACTCACGCTCAAACCTGTATGATTTTCAAACCTCCTTTTCAGACCTGTATGGCTTTCTTTCTTCTGCAGATCACAAAATAAGATATTTTAAAGAATGTTTTAACTGTTTTGTCTATACAATGAAAGTCAATGGGGCCTAAAACAACATTGGGCCAACACTGACTTTCATTGAATGAACAAAAATCGTTTAAACATTTTAATTTTTCACCTTTCAGACACTTTTAATGTCAAATTAATATTTGTCTTTCAGTATAGATGAAGATAGAAGCCTTTTAGTCTTTCAGGAGATTAGAAGTCATTTTAGAACTATACAGTATGTGCCATAGTTGATTAAATAAATAAATAAATTCTCATGTTCATATTTTTAAAGAAGCATATTTAATCTAATAACAATATATTACAATCACATATACGACAGTTGGTTCTAATTAGGAAAGCTGGCGTGCTTTAAGGCAATTTTTAAATAACTATAACTGTATTAAAATAAAGATAAAACCCTCAATTCAAAGAACCCACTAAAATGTCTTTTAGAGCTGTACTGAAACCAGTTAGCATCAGGTTAGCTCAGCTGAAGATGAGTACAAGCATCAACCAGCTCAAACCTCAAAGCTGTCAGCCCATTCCCTGAAGCCAAGGTCCATATATTTTCAGCTCTCTCAGGGCAATTTTCTACACAAACACAAATTAATGTTGAGCTCGAGCTGGGGGCTGCAGGCACATGTTTTCGCTTACTGGCCCGCCTCAACTTCCAGTGCTTTGGCCTTGAAACCTTTTAGAGTCAGAAACAAGAACAGAGCGAGTGTGTGAAAGATGCCTTCAAGTTCTGAAGGGTGTTGTGTTATCTGATTTGAGGGCCATAAATCTATTAGTGGCCCTTTTGGCCAGTGATTTATGTTTTAAGGGTCAAACAGGAAGAGTTAACACCTAAATCACCGTGTAACAAATATTACAAACAGCTGGAACAAATTTTATATACACTTATCAATTATGTCACATGACCATGTCAGAAATTTTAGCTTAGTTCAGTCAACACAAAATGCTGTTCGCAACCCATTTTACTAACATAAATACAGATATTAAATGAGAGAAAAAAATGACAGTAAAGAAATTAACAGGAAGTTTCTGAGGCCAGTTTTTCCATTTTGACATTTTAATTATGGGATGTATGTTTGCCTAGCAACCAGTGCTTAAATGAGCATTATTTAAAATATCAACTCAGCAGCCTTATTTTAATTATGTTTTGTCTTGCAATTATATATATATATATATATATATATATATATATATGTATATAAAATAAAAATATATTTTCATGAAGTGCTTTTCTGGTGGATCTGAGATCTTTTGCATTTTAATATGCAAATCAGTAATAAATAGGTGGTGAGGTTTTTTTTTTTTTTTTGTAAAAGGAATGCAAGGTTCAAACTCGGGTCGCCAAAAGCTGTGCCCATGAGGCTATAGACTCCAACAGCTAAATATAATTTGATAAAACACTAGTTTTTGTTTATTTATTTATTTATTTAGATTTCATAGTGACTAAGTGCTGTTGAGAAAACAGATGTTAAATGTATGTTAAATTTTACCCAGCACTTAGTACCTAGTAGCTAACACACACAAGTTGCTACATGGTGCTCATACTGAGAAGAGAAGTTTAAATAGGGATTACATCATTTCCCGATCTCTTTCCTGCCACTTTGTTGCATCATTTCATGTCCCCTCACTATGCTGTCAATAAAAATGAAAAAAAAAAAAACATTAGCAAAAAGTTTAGAAGAAGGCCTTCTCGGGATCATGGCTCAGATCTTCAGGGTTGTTTATGCACTTCTGAATCCTAGTCAGTTTAACTCTGGCAGCCTACATCATTAAACGGCTCCAAGGGCTCTAATGTTCTCTCCGTTTACCACCTAAGCTCTTCAATGAAACAGGGTGATAATGGTCTTTTCATCCTGGCAGTGGTGAACACTTTGAGCTTTATAATGTGGTAAGTTTGTAGGCTGATCCCTCAGGGGGTGCTAGCAGACAAACTGCACGGACAATCACTCACAGCTTGGATACTTATGGTACCACTGCAAAGTGACGCAGTGGGATTCACGTAGAGCACAGAGCTGAGGAATAACATCACAGCTGAGGTTCTTCAGTCGATTTATATTTCTGTATGTATACCCTCCATCAACAGTCCATTACCAAAACCCAGAGTCTCCAAGAAGTATTACTCGAAATTTAACAAATATATGAAACACATGGACAAATTTGGCATTCTCGCTAACTGTTCCTCAGAGAAAGAGAATAAAAACTTTCTTCAAGTGAGGCTCCAAATGTCTACGGGATATCTGGAATGGCGAGTTTATTAAAAACCCCAGCTGATGAAGTCCACAGTTTACAGAGATGTACATATTTGCTGGGGTAAAATTTCACCCTGGGTTCATGACCGGAGTGAGAAGAAGGTGAAAGTCATGTATTATGTCAAGCGGGAAGACAGCTTAGACTCTGACCGTAGATCTCAGCTCACGGTACCCCAGTGCCTGTTTACCTGCTTTGTGTGTCAGGACAGGTCATGGACAAGGCAACGGGGAGAGAGTTTGATCTTTTCAGAACATTGGACAATTCAAACAGACATAGGAATCTGCCACACCAATGTGCAATGTAGTGAGTGAGTGAGAGGGGTCAGGATGTACAACATACCCTCCAGGCTGTAGGACAGACAGAGGTATGTTTACACCTGAGAGTGTTATGACCCTACTTGCAGAACCAAATCACATTCATAATCTATGACTACAAGCTTTTTCTAACTGCCTCATTTGTTCATTACTTTTTAAACTTCTATATAACTTCTATAAACTTATGCAATTTGTGGAGGAAAAAAACAACAACACATTCTTTGATAAATTCCTTAGTTCCTCAATACAAATTCTGGACAAAAATGGCTGAATGGAAAGAAAAACGAATAAACAAAAAACAGGCCGTGCATTTTTTTCTCCAAGCAGAATCTCTTGTCATTAACACACGACTCCATTTGTGTACAAGCTAGTACACATACGGAGAGTTGCAGACTCAACCTCACCCTCAAACAAACATGGGAGTGATTGTTCATTTCCTTCTCTTCCCGTTACCTAACAGTGAAACGAGAGCAATTAGTGCCCTGTGAAGTCAGCCCGAAAATAGTCAGAGCCCATGCAGGATAAATAAACCAGTGGACCTACCGCAGACTGCCTCATCTCCAGAACATCTTTAAATAGATCCAGAGTTGGAGGAGAAGACCCGAATGCTTCTGCTCTGCTTGTAGAAAAACCAAACCTGAGGAGCAAACCCCGTGTGGGACCTCCTAACTATTATAGGATTGCAGAGATGTAGAACTTGGTCACATCATCAACTATTATTGATTGAAGACCTTTCTTCCAGGCCACTTACTTCCTGAGTTCCAGATCCATTTTTGAAATAAAGACATAAGGCTGTAGGACAGAAGGAATGAAATGTATTTTATATCTCAAGTGGTTCTTCTAGACAGCAATCAGATCAAAGGGAATCATTTGCTTTGGTTTTTGCAATGTATGTAAGCACAAAATGTTTCAGAATGTTGTCAGATTTGGCAAGATACCAAGATCTGCCATCATAAGTAAGACCTCTCAATATGAAATGATTTGAATGACTGTAAAAATGGTCTCAGTTGTCTCCAGGGGAATTTTAGGAAAAAATATCTGTGGCAAAGATGATTCTTAAGTGAACCTAAGTGAGAATTTGCCTGGTCTATGAAAGAGCAACCACTGAGCAATACATTTTTCCTGTTGGTTCTGGTGAGGGAATAACAATTGAATCAGTGTCTAAGTGTGGATTCTGTCCTTTTCAATGGCAGAGGTTCATAAATCACCCCCTGGGCAAACTTGACAATCCATCACAGACCTCTGTGGGGGTCTCTTAACCTGTGGTTAAGTCTTTAGCCGCATTTCACCATCGGCTCTTTGGATCTGACAGAAGCTATAAACTGTGCTTTTGAGGTGACATGTTTTCACCCCCTCAAACACCACTGGAAACCTTAAGGAAAGAAGATACCCAGAATACTGTTCGTTAAGTGGAAATGAAGCTTAGATTTCAGATTCATGATCCTAACCGTAAAGGAGCCCAGTCACACCAAAGCGGGAATGGTTAACTGCTCATCCAGAGATGCTTGGGATCCACATGTGTGACGCCGTCTACTCAAATGAAGAAGCAAGTTAAACCTTCCGAGTTTCCAAATAGATTACTTTATATGCATACAGCTTACAGCATTACACAGTCCCCCTAATTCTTTTTTAATGAGTTTGCTTACATTTGCCGCATTGAGAATATACAACTCATCCAAGATTGCAATATGTGGACCAGAAAGGATCGCTGGCCAGACTGAGACAGGCTCAAAGCATTTTTTTTTCCTTATCTGAACTATTTAGGGCTGTGCCTTGCATCAGGAAAGATTACTCACTGAATCCTGGTTACTATCTATGTATCAGGCTTATTTGAGAAGGTTCCTTCACCAGACTGGGAAAGGGACATCTCATAACCTGCTTCCCTGTCAATACCAGAGGAAGATTTGTGTTATAAGATTTATTGCAGTAACTAGAAACATTCTGTAACCAGACAAAAATTTTCAAATCATCTAGGAATGTAAATTGGAGTGACACTTTCTTAGTCTTTCAAGAAGGACTCAAGTTAGGGCATTTCTGATGGATGGCTAGTTTATTCTGGGCGTTGTGTCTAGCAGGAAAAGATGAGAGAATGGTTGCTTAAGAAGGGAGCCATGAAGTATGCGTGACGTTCCGGAGTCGCATCACTTGCAGCTGCACATCTCTGAAAGAAGTAGAACTACAGTCCAAAGAAATCCATTCAATGCCCACTGCATCATAAACCAGCCTACTACGGTCATACCTCACATGTGCATGCCAAAATGCAGGTGGTGTCCTTAAACTGTGAGGAATCTACACATCAGGAAACTTGTAAACAAGATCTTTGAAAAACACAACTTTGTTTGATGCCACGTAGAATTGTGCCAAAGAAAACATGGTGTGCATTTTAAGAGCGACTGTGGGAGAATGATTCAAATCAAAGCCAATTATTTTGTAATAAACTGAAAATTACCACTCCGGGAGTTGTTTCCCGGAAGGATGGAAAAGGCCTGTTTGAATGTGTGCCGAGAAGTTAAACAAGATTGAGTGCTAGTGTACTTTTAAGTTGAACATAGCATTTCCCAACTGACCAACCGGTAATGCTGATAAACGATTGTGATCAGTTTCCAATAATATCATTGAGAAACACTATTGCAGGCATGAACCTTGCCATCTGTTAAGGTACAATCTTTTATGACTAAAACCACTGCATGTTCTTACTTGCCAAACTGCTGGCGAACATCAAAGATGTAGGCAAAAAGGCATTACAGATGATTTGCCACTTTGCATATGGACAGTTGTTCTGCTTTGAGACTTAAGAATAAAGAAAGATGCCCAGCATACAGTATCTGATGAAAATAAATGAAAAGAGTAAGAGCTGATGTTGAGGTCACCATGTGATTTTTTTTTTAAATGTGTTCCATTGGCTTTGACATGCAGATTAGGTTTCCCAACTCAAAACTCGAAGCAAATGTCAATGGAAAAACTTTGTCATTTGCCCATTGAACAGTCAATATCTCTAAGCACTATTTCCCATGGCCAGTGTCTTGCGAAGTCCGGCAAACCATCTCGTACATCTTCTTTAGAGTTGGGATTGGAACCTCCAGGGACAGGGTGAGCTCCAGCCAGTGAAAAGGATAGATGGAGAGGGTGTTTTCTCCGCCCGACCTGCAGCTGTCTCAGCTGCTCGCCACTGGGGACAACAGGAAATTTATTGCAATAATCATCTCTCTAGGCAACACATTAAATAGCGCACTCCTGCTTTGAAAAGGCTTTGAAAGACATTCTCTTTGATACTTGATTAGAGAGTGAAGTTTTCAGGAGGTGGCAAACAGTCTTAACATGTAGAGAGTTGTTGGGTATTTTTATGTTTGCTTCCTTTAATGTTCATGCGGTTGATTGGTTATTTTACTATATTTGAAGGTAGTAACTGTTGAGTTTGCATATTATATTTTAAATTAGATTAAAAAATTTTTTTAATTATTATTTTAAAATTTTACAACCAGCAATGTTTACAATTTTACTATTTTACAAGCAGCAATGTTGAAGTTAGCCATACTGTATTTAGATCATATTTTATGTCTGCATCATGTTTGAATTCAATCCTCCACCTCTGTACATCTCTCCCAGAAGCTGGTCAGCGTGGTTTAATGTAAACTTGTATAAGTCAAAAAAGATTTTTTGTTTGTAAAAGACTGAACAAAACTACAGATTGGGCCCTGTAATGATTTATTGGACATTCCAGATGAACGGCGAGTAGAACATATTGAATGGATCATAAAAATGAAAACATGTGTGATTTACTTAACTCTCTTTGCAGCACAAAAGTCACTTGTAGACTGAAATGAAGTCTGGACTACATCTGAAACATGACTTTAAAACTTATTAACATACTTTTGGAGTACTAGGCTTCAAATATTGTAAAGTTAAAGACAGAGATCAATGCAAACTTTGATATTAATTAAACATCAAGAATATCTCTGCTTTGGGACAAAGAGACAGCTAGACCATAAGTGTTTTGGGAGACTGCATGTGTTGGAGCTGTACCCTACCAGTTAGTGTCTATATCTAGCCATGGTGTTCATGTGGATTGAAACTGGCTTGCAACATTTTCTGTTCCTCCCTCTTGTCTCCATCATGTCCTTTCTCTCTTTACCTCAGGGGTGTCCAAACCTGCTTCTGGAAGACCACTGTCCAGTAGAGTTATCCCCAATTAAACCTACCTGAACCAACTAATCAAGGTCTTACTAGGCATACTAGAAACTTCCAGGCAGGTGTGTTGAGACAAGTTGGAGCTAAGCTCTACAGGACAGTGGCTCTCTAGGACCAAGTTTGAACACCCCTGCTGTACCTGAAAGAGGTCAGAAAAAAGGTCAGTTATAGGCTGATGAATAGCACACATGGTGCGTCATGCACATGCACACAACCTGGGCTGGAATCTGATATTTTTGTGATCTCATCATACATTGACCTACATTGAAATATTGTATTTAATGAAGATATTTACTGTATCTCAGAAAATGACATTGATTGATATCCCAGTTCCATTACAAGTGACATTCTAGAGCAGGTCCACTACACTGCAGAGTAAAAATCTAACCAAAACAAACAAACCCTAATAAAAAAATAAAGGTCTACAAAATCAAAAAGAAAAAAAAAACACTTTAAAATTATAAAGACAAAGTTTTTAAGCAATGTTTAACACTATGAAAACAAAAAAAAAAATGTAAAATATCAATTTCTAGTCATAAAAAAAAATTACTACACTTCTCAGAATTATCACAATAAAATATGATTGGGCTTAATAAAATAGAGAATGATTAAGTTATGGAAAACTATACATCGTGTGGCTAGCAGCCTCATCTCAGTTTGTAATTTTAACTCAAACTACTTTCTGTGACAGTTTTTGACAGATTTTTAATCCACACATCAGTCGTGATATACAGTATGCAATCTCATGGATATATTTTGATGACATGTGCAAAAGCATGGTCAAACAAAGCCGCAGAGACAGTTCTGGGGTCTGTCTGTCCTTCCACATAGTTTTTCTCCATTCCTCATCCACTCGATTCACTCATCCCTTCACTCTCAAATATTTGCGGTTCTGTCTTCCACAAAAAGAGTAAGACGCTCATGTCTTTCTGTCTTCTTTTCTCGTTTTCTCCCTTTATGACCACAAATTGCTGTCATTATGTGACGCATTGCAGTGGTGATGGCTAACCAGAGTCTGGCCTGTGGAGAAAACCACGACAAGCGAATTAAGAGCTGAGGGAAATTGAGGGCCTGTGTGTATGTGTCTGTGCGTGGACCACCCAGACTCTCATAACCAGAGGGTGAGACCACAAGCAGGAGCGACTCTGTTCTGCCGCCCGCATCTCGGTCCCTCACTTTCTGTCTATATTTAGAACTATTTGTTTCTCCTTTGTCTCCTTCTCAATCGCTCTTTCTACTTCGTTCTCTTGGTCTTACACTCTTATCTTTGTGGTCATATAAACTGAAGCCAAACCCATGAGACCCTGTAAGCTAATTTCATTGGTAACTTCACTTATATGCTATATAATTTAATGTGCTTAATTTATTTTTATGCTTATATATACTAAAGAGAGGAACTTTTATTACCTAGAGGCTGCTTTTTGTAGTTTAGGAGATTAAATAGGGTTCTCAGTTGCATGCTTGACGTATAGACACAAATGAGACAATTGTTGACATACAGGTAGTATCTAGATTAGTAATATTTGGTCTTTGTTTTACTATCATAGTCCCTCAGGACGTAGCAAATCTGTACTATTGTAAATCGTGAACACACATTCCTATCAAAGTCGGAAATGTTTGCATGCGTCTTGGCCCTACAGAGTCTCACTTTTCTCAAAGACTTCCTCCAAACTTTAATCTCTTCCTCCTAGGTTCTCCTCTTCCGTATTGCATTCCTCTCCATAAAGCAAAAATGGTTACCATGCGGATTGCCCATTATGTCATTGGAGCGATGGTTATCGGTGCTGACCCAGGTCAAGCAGCACTGTAAACAAGACTGTGTTCAGAAGCGGACGGCTGAGGAGAGAGGTGCCACACTGTAGCCAGACGACGGGGCAAGCTCACTATCAGCCCCAACATCAGGCTGCTGGCTCCAGACTGCTCCCTCTCAAACTCCTCTCAGAGCTGGAGCCTCCCGCCCCCCATTTTACCAGGGAGGGAATGGGTGTTGGTTTGGGTGTTGGCTTGTGGCTGATTCTCCAAATGGCTGTAGTATCCAGAATGCATGAAGAAAAAAACTTCATATGTAGATGCAAAGGCTAACCTGTTACACTGCCCTTTGATAAAAACTATGAAAAGCACTTATGAAAAGTAATGCTAATGTTCTTTACATGTTACAGTACATCCGGGTTCAATTAAAGTTAAGCTCTGTAGATAGTGAATACAAATTTTGTATTTTTACTTGTCTTGAAAAAGGTAGTTGCTAATGCATGGTTAAATACGGCAACAATGCTTGTTGGGGACATAAAACATCAACAGCCTTCAAAAAAGTATTCTAATATTTTGATACTTTTTTGGATGCTGTTATAAAGATATATTTAGAGTATATAAATTGGCTTTACAGTACAGAATCAAGGTGCTTCAATATCTTTGTGTTCTCTGTTTTATAAAGGAGTTACTATTTTGAAATTTGTTACTATTTTGGTGTGAGCAATCATTGAAACGTGGATGAAAAGAAATAACCAGTACATCAACAATAAAAAAAAAAAAAACACAAAACATGGCTGCTTAAATATTATTAAATATTATCAGAAAAAAAACTGGAGTTCATGTCCCATATTAAAAGAAAAAAAAATCATTCTCAGCCCCTGGTTCCATTGAACCAGGGTCATGGGGGAACCAGGGTGATGGTAACGTACATCCCCCCCTAAAAAACCATATCACACTTTCATCAACCTTCAGAAAAGTTAAATTACTTTAAAAAAATTAAAATAATACAACAAAAACAACATCAGAACAGTTAAATTATTTTACAAAATTTACATTACGACATCTTTGACATTATGCCCCTCAAAAAATATCAAAATTAATTTTAATTCAGAAATTATAAAGATGCTGATCAAAGAAGAGGTGCATTCAAGTCCAATGTATGAACTGCTTGTTGGATCTAAATTAATAGATCATATCATTATATATGGTAAATATTGCATAAAAATGTTGTGTTTATCGGCTTTATATGGTCATAACCTGAGTTTGGATGTAACTTTGGTTATATCCAAAGTTATATCCAAACTCAGGTCATGACCATATAAAGATTGGATATAACTTACTTTAGAGCAGTTTTAACACACTAGTCTCAAGTTAGCATGGCGTGGTTGGCATTTTGAGTTTGTGTTTTAGCATTTATATCTGTGTAATTCCTTGTTCTATAGGATCCATTGTAAGTGCATTACTCTAAATGCAACGTTTGCTTTATTTTCTGTGGCACTTTGCACAAAGCATGGAACAGACATTGTCAGCAGAGTTTGTATTGAACCCAGAATATTCTATTTTTTATTCCACTGTTATTATGTAAGTAGAAGTAAACCCGTAGTCTGAAAGAAATGAATGTGTACATAGTGTGCGCTAATATGCGGTGAGAAGCAGGTACATTCAAAGTATCACCAATTCTCTCTTTGAAGACTCAAAGGAAATGTGTTGACGGAGTCTGTTGAGGAGGACAGGGTGCGGTTTGATGTTGCTCACATTGCTGCTGGCTCAGTGTGTGTTTGGCTGCAGGCCAGGACGATGTTGTTAGAGAAAAGCACTGAGTGAAAGATAGATGCCTGTAATTACTACGGGCCAGTACACCAAGGAGCCCGCAGAGTTCAGTTGACCACAAAGTCTCTATTAGAACTTGTTTTGGTGACACTATTACAGTATTCATTGATACAACATTATATTTGATTAAAAATGACAGTAAAGAAATTTATAGAAATATTTCTGAAGGATCATGTGACACTAAAGACTGGAGTAACGGCTGCATGAAATTCGGCTTTGCTATCACAGGAGTAAATATATTAAGTATATTGAAATGGAAAATAATTTTAAAAAATGATCCTAAACTTTTGAACTGTTGTGTATGTATCTAAATTCAAAACATCCCAGCAACACTATTACATCAATCCTCTGGAAAACTTTGATCTCGGCTTCCTCTACAAGTCTTCTCAACACAACACATTTCTTGCTTTGCATGATTTATCTGAGCACAACTTTTACGAACGCCACCAAAATCACAAGAGAATCAGCCTCTGTCTGTGTGCTGCCTATGAGTTTCATTACTCAATTAGGTATGACAACATTATTGTTGGTTCATAACCTCTGGATTAGTGAATGGCCCTCATCCCGGGACGTTATGGTGAGTGCACAGTTCATCAACAGCTTCTTTCACGTTTCTTAGGCGGATAGGAACACATGTTTTTGACAGCAACAATGGAGATGAGAATTTAATAACTTCCTTCTGCATTCTTATTGAGTTCAACAGTCCACATTCCTTTTGTCAAATTAAATAGACAAGTAACTGTTCCACAGATGGCAAAAACAATCATTTAGTACCAACACATATTAATAAAAGAAGACAGAATAACAATCATGTGCCAATAGCGACAATAACACAGAATTTTTCCTGTTAATTGTCTAATTTTTGGACATGTACTAGGAAACTTTTGTGTAGAGTGCTAAACGGCTTCTTCTAACGTTTCACACACTATTTGCATTTGTTAACTTAAAGGTGACTTGTGTAATTTTTTTATATTAAAATTCTTTCACTTAATATGCAGAGACAACTTTAAGTAAACCATTTGTAGGTTGATTTCTCAACAGTGTAACACAGTAGTTTTGTAGAGCAAATCAGAGCACTGCCGTTTGTTTGAACATTTTAACCTAATTGCCACAACAACGGCTTAACCAGTGGAATACATTTGGGGCGGGGCGATCTGTTTGCCGACCAATGGCAGATTGGTGGAGTATTTGGAAAACCTGTTAAAAAACAGTAATTAGGTACTTAAACCAATCGATTTGACTTGAAGCAGCGCATGCTGGTTATATATTATTATTATTTATTTATTTATTAATTTTTTATTTTTTTTCAATGAATGCCATTAAAGTACCAAAATGGCAATTTGAGAGCAGCCGGCTGACTCTACAGCTTCTATAGAGGCTCTGATGACGATACAGCTTGTTTCATGATTGCCTGTATAAATAAGATTTCAGTACAGGAATAACAATAAAATAACAAAAAAAAACAATAAAAAAAAAATAAATAAAATAAATATAATATAATTAAAAAAATATAAATAACATAAAAATAACAAAAAAATATAATAATATAAAAAAAAATATATTAAACAACAATAAAGTAAATATATATTAAAATATAAAGTATATTATTATTATTAATACTAACAAAAACTTGAAATATATTGAGCTGCATGAATATTTTTTCAAAAATTCTCTTTTGTAAAAAACAGGTTATGAGTTTTGGACGTGGTGGTGAAATGATAACGCTAAAATGTTCATTTCTGCATGAATGTTTTAAAGAGAAGACATTTTGAGAAGCTTCATGTGATAACGTCCATATTGCATGCATATTGATAACGTCCATATTGCATGGCCGCTTCTCATTGAAGGTTTTAAAGGAGTTCCTGTACACATCATCTTGTCAGCAACTACAGCTCTCATCTTCCTGTTAATCCTTCTGTTCTAACGAGGCTCACTTTGCCAAACATGATTGGTTTGAGGACAGTCTGCCCGGGTCTGGGACTGAAAACAATGCCCCCTTTGTGGTGAGAGAGAATGGGGGTTGATGACAGGACAGGGGTCCGGCAGATTTCAATGGCACAGGAGGAATCTCTGCAATGTGAGCATGCACATCCTACCCTGTGGGAGTGATCGTGAAACCTTTGAGTGGTGCTACTTGGAAGAATTCGAGAGTCTCCAAATGCATGAGAAAGCTGGAGGAAACATCTTTTCTCTGCTCATATACAAACCGACTTTAATAAATAGGCCTAAAGCAACTCCTACAAGTACAGACTGGACAAGTCCCACCATATCATCAGCTCACACTTCCTGCCCTCCCATCATCACCTTGTATCAACTTCACAATCTCAAACCGTGAGCGCAAACATTGACACTGACACCTTAGCTCTCTTTATTCCTTTGACAGGAACAGGAAATATCGCTGTGACTAAGCTTACTCTGCTCTTTGTTTCTCCCTCCACCTTTACTAAAGCTATTGTCGGTGTAATAACCCTGTCATCTAGCATCTGTCCCAGGGCAATGTACATCTTAAAGGTGGGGCGAATGAAACCTCATGCCTGCCACCTCTCTCCCCAGGAAGATAACTGTACCTTTGTCTTCAGCGGAAGCTATATTGTGTTTGTTCACAAGGCCACTGCATCTTTAGCTCCCGAGGGAGTTTCATTGAATAACTGCATCAAGTGTCGTTCAGGATCTAGCGAGCGCTGTAAGAAATGTGTTAAGGGTGCATAAGAAAAGTTTTTCATGTGGTGACATTTACATTTACACATTAACTTTTTTAAGTCAAACCACATGACAACACAAGTTTACACCAACAAAGGTAATTTTATTGGTCAGATTGGATAAAAATAGTGGAATTTCTATGCCGCTAACAGCACAAAAGGCAAAAAATAATAACACTTTGGCTGCTGTTGGATGCAACCGATCAGTGAGATTTTCCATTTGCACTTGAGGGAAGAGTTGTTACATTTAATTACATTTAATTACATTCACATGAAAAATTTCACATCCAGATTTCTCAATCAATCAATCAATAAAAACAGCATATGAGTTTGGACAACATTATAGTAAAAAATAACTAACTAAATATGCACATCCAGCCGGTTGTTTATATATATATATATATTTATATATGTAAGGGATAATGTACATCCAGCCAGTTGTTCTCTCAAAATAAACCCTGACAGGGTGATCAGGACCCCGACACGAAGCACGAAGACACGAAGAGGGGTCTTGTACCAGCCTGAAGGGGTTTATTCTGAGATAACAACCGGCTGGATCTACATTATCCCTGTTATTACATAGTTACTACCCACATAAGTAAATAATTAGACGCAAAATATTGATTCGAGTTATTTGCACATCGAATATTTGAACGCAAAGCTTCCGTGAAGACAGCAGTTGCGAGCAAGGAGCAAATTCAAACTAGACGGACATTTAGGGGAAACGGTGCAGTAAAAAAAAAACACTTATTCCACAACATTTTACCACAAAAATAATTGAGTCAATAAAAGAATTAAGACAAAAATGTTTTAAAACCTTACTAGTTTGTTAGTTCTCTTATAATCCATTACAGCGTACAAAACAATCGAAGGCAAAATGGCAGCAGCTGCGTTTGTATGAAACTAGAGCGATACCAGTATGACATAATAAAAAAAAACATTTTGAATCGAGTTTTAATATTTTATTAGCTAAACAAACGCAAAGCTTCCACCAAGAAAAAATAGTTCAAGCAAGAGTACAGTGCCGACTTCAGTTACCCGGATGAGCCTGTATTATCAGCTTTTACCGGTTGTTATCGAGGGATAACATACCACAGAATAATCAAGTATTCCACAGAGCTGTGTAATATATATATATATATATATATATATATATATATATATATATCTATATATATATATATATATATATATATATTGTGTATGTGTGTGTGTGTGTGTGTGTTTGTAGAACTAAATGATATCAAAAACAATTCAGCACACATTTTTATTTATGGTTGCATTTTCATCATCTAGCATGGTTTTAATAGTTATACAGACACTTAACACCATCAAAAGAGTTTTTGAAGTATGTTTATGTAGTTCTTTTCCATACAATGAAATTGCATAATAACCATGTCTATTAAAAGATTAAATACCCTAAAAATACCCTTAAAGTTATAAAAATTAACTACAATGTATAATTCTTTATATATATATATATATATATATATATATATATATATATATATATATATATATATATATATATAATTTAAATATTAAATATAGACAATTAATTACATGACGTGAATAAATGTTGACTCAATAAATAATTTTCAGGAGCTATGGCTTTAAAACTTCACTTTAAGACTAAATGTTCTAGAGTGAACAATAAGGAACTTCCACTGACAATTTAGCTGCACACATTTTTATTTGTGGTTGAAGTTTCATTATCCAACCTGGTTTTAACAGTTACTGTATATAGACATCTTAACACCATTTCCAAGCTCTCAAAGTATTTCCTCAAATCTCTAAGCTCATTTGCCTGAGTACGGTACATCTCGATCCCAATAGACGACTTTGTCAGCATGCTTAGCATGACGTGGCAGGCCGCAGTCAACACGCAGCGAGGGCCCAGCTCTCCGTAAACTCCCCTCCCACCCATCCAGGGCTCAGATCTGTGGCCAAGTGTGGTGAGTAAAGCCTGCTCAAAGCTCTCTTCTAGCAGCAGCCAGATCCGCTGGCAGGCAGGTGATAAATAGTCCCAGCGTTAATGACACTTAATGCTTGCCCAAATCCCTTCAGTAGCATCAAAGACGATAAGAGACCCTTTGCTAATGCCACTCTATGGAAGGAAGGATTACACGGCAGAGAAAAGGAGAACGCGGTGACGAGACAACGGCGAGCGGGAAGAAAAGCGGGAGATCACAGCAACACTTAGAGCCAACAAAGGCGGCAGGAAACGTGAAGGAATGCGTTTTTGGTGGAGGACTGGGAGGGGTTGGGTGCAGGGGTCCTGGGATGGAGCAGGGGAATAAGACACTCAAAATGTCTTCATTAAAGTGAAAGTTCAGCCAAAAATGAGAATTCTGTCATCATTTACTCACCCATATGTCAATCCAAACCTGTACGACTTTCTTTCTTTTTTGGAACACAAAAGTAGAAAGACTATGCTGGTTGTGCAGTTCTGTAGAATAACTAGAGGTGTCACAATTCATATTTTAAAAATGAAAGAATTATGTTAATACTACTCATATGATGATGTCGTAAATAATAACCCAGCACCAGTAACTAGCTGGTTGACTCTTCAACATAATAGATGTGGGCAAACGCTGGTTGCCATTTGTCGTAAAATTGAAAAAAGGAGAAAAGTTCAGAGGTTACAGGCGGAAGCTAGACATTCTACCCACAGTCGAAAAACATTGCTCTTTGCAAGTGTGGGAGTTTTTTTAGATTAAAAAAAAAGACTAAAAAAGGCATAGAAAGACTGGTATTATACATCTTAGTCTGCAGGGAGTGCCAATCAACAGTGAATCATTTGTACATTTATGGTCACAAACACTCTCTCTGCCTCCCTACACTTGTAGTTTGAGTGTGTTTCAATCCATAGAAACCAAGTTAAATATGAATTTGACTAATTAATTTGAACATTTCTATTTATATCATGGACCATTGTTATTGTGAATAATGATAATTGTGAAGTAAACAATCTGATTATTTCTATAAGTATCATAGAAATGCTCTCAAATGGTTTGTTCTCTTATTTCAAGTCTTGAGGAGCTTTGTGAAACAAACCGACAGAAATGAATTATTCACTTAAAATCTTTCACTCAATCATTCTGATTCATGAATGAATCATTCCAACTGGTTTTGTGAATCAGAATCAAATCAACCAAAGCATTAAAGATCAAAAGAATGATTGATTCACAAAAGTATGATTCATTCACTAATTTGACTTCACTACTTCTCTCATGAAAGCTAGGAGAGATTTTGTATTTATTTATTTTTTTAAAGTAAATAACTTAACAGTTTGGACTGTTCTCAGACAAATATAATAGGCATGACTTCAGAAGACTTGGAATATAATGCGTAGTTTGTTTTTATGATGTTTTCATGGTGGATTTGCATCCAAGTTTTAATTTTATTTCATTCAATTATACTGGTATAAAACAAAACAAAAAACAGTATTTTGTGTTTATAAAGAGTTTATTTTTATGGTGAGCTTTTCTCTTCTTAATTGAGGCAGCATTATTTCCATGCCCTTGTAGACCGAAGGAAAATGAGCGAGAGAAACCGATATGGAGATTGTTTGAAGGACACAGGCACTTTAAATAGAGTCCTCATGGAGAGCACTGGCGGAGGCTTAGGTGTCACACACATTGTCTCGTTTCAGAGCTGCAATGTGGCAACAGCGCAACTGGCAAGCGGTTCAGACAGAGTCCAGAAGTTCTTTCTTACCAAATTACAAATCAGTAAGAATCGCACATTAAATAACAGATGAGATACTTAAACTGTCATCTGAGATTCCAAAGACTTTGTTTTGTGGGTAAGATGATCTTTAAGAGTTCTTGAAAGAATCAGTGATGGAATTCTGTTCTAATCCAGGTATTTTCATTAGATTTCAAGAACAATTCCAAACCGTCACTTAAACAACAATATTCAAATGCCTTTGCATTTATTAGCCTTCAGCAGAAGTGGATGAAGTACACAAAACAAGTATTGCAGATGGCCTAATAAAATATTACTCAAGCAAAAGTACTTATTTTCATACATACATGATTTTTACATACTTGAATATAAAAATAATAAAAAAATGAAATACTGATCAATGAACCATGTTTATTATTTATTCTATCCAGCACTAGTCAGAATCATCCTTAGTCAGATATTTAATATGTATTGATTGGCAAATAAGAACTTATTTTATTACCAAAGCTTATTTTACACCATCAACACATTGAACTTAGTTATCCTAAATAACCAATTTAAGTTACTGATAATTCAGGTACTGTATATAAACAAGTGAAATAACATACCATATAGCACATTACAGATGAGAATAAAACTAAATTTGCATAAATATGCAGTGACAAATATTTAGACATCAAATGGTGCAAAACACATTAATATTGACTGGATCATTGAATCAGAGAGTTGTTGACTCATGAACAGCTTAAATTATTCTGATTCATAACTGAATCATTCAGTGTGAATTATGATTCAACATTAATTCAACTAATTATGATTCAACTAATTTAACAGGTTCATTGGAAATAACCAACTTGCTCACAAATCACTCTCCTTCAAAAAATGAACGTAACTACAGTTAATTCTTTAATAAAGAAACTGTATAAAGAAACTGTAAAATAGCTGTAAAAAATACTTTAAAAAGTAAAGCATTGCAATATTGTGTTACTCCATAAAAAAGTAATAACTAACTGCATTACTTAGTTACTTTTAAAAGAAAGTAATGCATTGCATTACTTTTGTGTTGCACCTTTTTGTCACCTGAGCTGGGCTTCCTTTGTTTTTAATAACAAAAAACTGGTGCTGTCAAACAATTAATTGCTATTAATCACATCCAAAATAAAAGTTAAATATATTATATATATATATATATATATATCTATATATATATATATATATATAATATATATATATATATATATATATATATATATATATATATATATATGCGATTAATCGTTTGACAGCCCTACAAAAAAAAAAAAAAAGTTTAATTTTGACAATTGTAAAGGCCCTTGCACCAAAAGTGAAATTAATAAACCTCAGGCTGAAGGAAGTGCCTCTGCACCTCATAATTTCCCTCAACACGGGACAGAAGAGGTGTTAATGAATTGTAAATTGAATTACTTTGTTTTGAAGAAATAACAGATTTTTCCTGTAAATTTGAAAGTAATGCGTTACTTTACAAGTTACTTTAAAAAGTAATCTGATTACGTAACTCACATTACTTGTAATGCATTACCCTCAACACTGCTTGTAAAATAATCAAATACACATAATAGACATGATAATGTAGACCACTTGTGGCTTCAAACCAATGCTACAAAGACCCGCCATGTATGTGGGTCAAAGGCTACTGGTTACTGTATAGTGTGAACAGACTTTTTGTGAATGTTTCTGTGTCTGTACAGAGGAAGTAGGACTATCAGTCCACTTCCTGTGAGTATTGTCCAATGGTGTGACCTTTGACTCATGCCTCTAGTCCAAATGACGTCATCTTTTGTCTACATGCAAAAAGAGGCAGACGGAACAGAACAATGTCTGTTCTGCCTGTGTCCGTGTGGGAGGTAGAGGGAATTCTGGGATATAGAGAGCCTTCTGTGTTAAAGCGCATGTTGTGTAGGCTTACCCTCTGATGCTGGTGTTTGTATCACATTTGAATTTCTCTGAATTCAGTTTGCTGTTGGTGCTTTATAAAAGTGCACAAAAACATCCTCTCGGGGCCTAATTCTTTGAAAGCTCCGCAAAGCCAAGGAGGATTTTCGCGAATTATTCATCAGTGCATTAGAGGAAATTCAACAAAGTGATGCCGAAAAGACCGACAGTTATTAATCTCAAATGGACTTAAAAAGGATGGTGTCATAAAAAATAAATAAAAAAAGAGTAATGTCAAACTAGATCTCATACTAGGCGGCAAGGCTTCAATGAAGATTATGATGAACAAGGATTCTGAGCTCTATCAGTGTGTGTGTGTGTGTGTGTTAAATCAAATGACATCCTAGCAATGCCCCGAGGAAAATAGATGTATAAAGCGCAGCTCCCATGACGCATCCACAGACTAAACATCCAATTTAGCCACCCAGACATCTGACTCTTTCTCTCTCTCTGCTCCTTTTTAAAACATTAAGCATTTGTGGTATACGGAAAATAAAGGACGTCCAATGAGAATGCGTCTTTCCCTCCCTCATTCTTTCTGTCCTCATTTTCTTCCTCCCTGTTCAGTTTTTTTTTAGCGCTCACCTTGTGTTTTTTCGCTCAGGTGAAAGAGTGTCCTCTTGTTCATTGTGTGTGAGTGAAAGGGAGGCCACTCAGAGCAACAAAAGACAGAATATGGAGCTCAGGAAGCTTGACAGTATGTAAAAGAAAAACATGTCTCTAGGAAAACAGAAGGAGGGGAAGTGAGTATTGTTTCCTCCTTCCTGTGTCATTGTGAATCTGTGTGAGGAGAATGCTAAGCCAGACGGCCTTTTCAAGACTTGAGGATGGGCAAATATTCAAACCAAATTTCTCTCTGTTTTCCACAGTTTTCCGTCAGTTCGGGTCAGGGTATCGTATGCCTTTCATTGTCGAGTTCACCTCAGTCGATTACATAATTGACATTCACTCCAGTTTCAAGAGTTTTTCTTTTTGGATATCTCTGCAAACATTTCCTGTTCAAATCCATTCTGGCACCTGCATCAAAATACACCTTTTAAATGATCAAAGCCATTTAAGCAAGCGCTCAAAACCATTCCTGTTCTCACTAGCATTTTCCTGCATTTATTAGCTGATATTAATGGGAACATGTGTCAAGACTTGCCTGAGAACACAGTGACTTTTGAGGCGAGGTGATGTAAAAGATTTAAAGGCATAGTTCAGCCGAAAACAAAAATTCTGTCAATGTTTACTAAACCTCGTGTCAGTTCAAACCCATATGCTGTTATTTGTTGCCGTAAAAAGAAGGATTCTGAAGAATCTTCACGCATCTTTGGTCACATCTGTTAAGTTATAAAATTTAAAAAAGCTCCATAAAGGTAATTCACACAACTTAAACGCCATATTTAAAGTCCCCTGAAGCCAAACAACAGATTTTTGGCACGACATGGGGTGAGTAAATGATTTAAGAAGAGTTTGGCAAGAAGAAAAAAGTACAGGAGAAGATAAAGCCACAAGCTGCGTAAGGAGAATTGAAAGCGAGCGAATGTGAGAGAGAGACGGATATGTCTGGAGGGCCTACTTTTCTCACTTGGGTTTAACTGAAGAACAGCAGGACTAGAGCAGCCGTGTTAACGACAGAGAGCTGTTGAATGGGATCCAGCGCTTTGAAGAGGACGGCAGCACCTGAGGACGGACTGTTTGTCTTGTGGCTTTCCACCAGTGGCTCAGGATTCACAGCACTGTGTAATGTTTACCCAAACAAGTCAGCTTTTAAGGTTGAGGGTGACGAAGGGGACAATTAGGTCTGCCAAGTGCATAGTGGCAAAGAGTGGGCTCTGAACTCAAGTCTCCCTACACTCTCAAACTATATTGTTTGTATTGCAAAAAGTTACACTACAATATTATATTTCATACTTATAATCAGAGGCTTTGAGTCAGTATTTATATATTGTTCTGTTGTTAATGATTTGATCGTGCCATTCACAATGTTTAAAAATGTGGGTGCACACTGTTGCATTTGTGGGAACGCAAGTTTGTATCATAATTAAAATAAAATGAAATAAAATCAAATAAATCTTGATCATTAGGTTAAAGAAGTTATGAAATAAATACTTAAAACACACCTTGGTCATGAAGTGAGAGAATAAAAAAATAAATAAAAGAAATGTGATATAAGTGTAATAAAATCAAATATAATTAAATTAAACCTTGGCCATTAGGTTAAAGAAGTCATGAAATAAATGTTGAAAATACACTGTGGTCATGAACTGAGAGAATAAAAAAAACATAAAAAAAATAAAACAAATGTGATTAAAAACACTAAAAAAATAAAATGACCATTGGTAATTGACTGATGATAAAATAGTACACTTTAAGTTAAAAGTTAAGTTAAAATTGAAAATGAAAATGAAAATGAAAATGAAAATGAAATAAATACTTAAAATACACCTTGGTCATGAAGTTAAAGAACCTAAAGAAAAAAAAAAACTTAAAAATAAAAGAAATGTGATATAAATGCAACATAGTAAAATAAAATATAAGCATTGGTCATTGAAAAGTTGAGAAAAGTAAAAAATAAATAAAAAATACTTAAAACAGACCTTGGTCAAAAAGCTAAAAAACCAAATAAACATAAAATAGGTGTGAAATAAATGTGATAAAATAATGTAATAAAATAAAACACAAATAAACACTGAAAATAACAGTTGGTCATAAAGTGAGAGAAAAATAAAATAAAATAAAATAAAATAAAATAAAATAAAATAAAGAGATAGAAATGTAACAAATTGTAATGAAATAATGCAATAAAAATCTTATAGCAAAACATCTTGGTCAGTAGGTGGCAAATAAATCCTTAAAATAGCCATTGAAGAGAATGAAGTAAGAGAAGCAAATTAAACAAAAAACATATTTCCAAACGTACTAAATAAGATGTAATAAAATTCAAATCCCTGTCCATGAAGCAAAAGCGATGTGCTGAAGAGAGAGGTGTGATTGTGCACTCAGGCGTGGACTATTATGACCTGCTGCTGCATTGTACAAAGCGGAACCCCTATCCTCATTCTGTCTTTTAAAGGGCAACTATGATTTTTCCTTATCACACATTATGTTGTGAAGCTTTAACTTCAATCACTCCTTCCTCTCCAGGGTGGTCTCGTCTGAAGCTGGTGTAAAGACACTTTGAGAAGCTTTGGCCCCTGACCTATAGGAAAGTGTTTGTGAGTTAGTGAGAGACAAAAAACAGGAAGCGTGCCAACAAAGCTCAGATTGTTCCAGTAGTGCTGATAAATGGCCAGCTGTCATCAAGATGCTGAGAAAGACAGAATATCTCTAATGAACACTCGTGTAACACTCGCACGGGCCTTATCTTCAAACAAAGCGGCACAAACGTATCGGTCTGCTGTCCTTTGTGTGCGATGTGGGAATTGTTCGCAGGTTACAGGAAACAATTTTTTGAGGAAAGTTTAAGACTGTTGTTTTGGGTCCCCGGGTCTGTCTGATATGCCATTACGTCAGCTTGGAGTGAATGATGAATTGAAGCATGGCTCCGACCTCCACACTTTGTTTCACCCGAAAAGGGCTTGAGGTTTCTCACCATGGAGACTGTATCAACTTCTCCCAAACAGCCTCCTAATCTATGCATCTGTCTCACCCACTTTTCCCCTTTCCTTTCTTCTTTAAAAATATTCTTATGCTCCTCGGCAGGAATTTTGCATTTCTCAAATAAAGTTCCCAGAAGTTTCCTTGCTGTTTGCAGTGGACTCGCCCCAAAGGTTTTTACTAATGTGGCAGGTCTGACTCAGAGATTGAAGTCATCATCATCATCCAATTCATCATCATCATCATCATCTTTGTCAACTTCTGACACACCTTAATGTTTTTTGAAGCTGGAAAGTGCTGAGCGCTCTTGTGATTTTGAACTTTCCATTTTTACTTCGGCTTCAGCAGTGGAGAGGATATTTTCTCACACTGATTCTAGGCAAACTCTACAGTAAATGGCATTATTGTAAAAGGGAACAGCGTGCCATGCTTTTGATGATGAGTTGGCGTGAGGCAGGCGAGATTAAAGCATACCTGTGCCAGGGTTTGGCGGAAGGAGCGAGCCCTCGAGAGCCACTTCAAAGACGGCTGTTACACAGTCTCCTCTCTGTTGCTGTGCCTCGACACGACCGGCAGAGCAGTCTAGTCATGTCCTCAGCGCTGGATTCCTTCTGCACCCTGCTTTTGTCCACATCCTAGAACATATACTTTTATAAATATACCATTTATATATAAATCTTTTTTTTTCCTATCAAAAAAAGAAAGAAAGAAAAAAAGGTAAAATGCATTTTAAACATAGAATGCTTTGAATTAACTTATTATATATTATTTAAAATAAAATAAAATACGGAAATATTTTATACTGAATAATACTGAAAAAATACTGAAATAATATTAATTATCAGCATGCACTTACTATTTTAGAGTTTGATTAGATTAGAGTTTATTGCATGTAATTATGCATCATCCTACAGTAAGTTGGTGTAACAAAAAAGGGGTTATGACATAGTTTGGGGGACTTAATGCAAAAAAAAAAAGTTAAATAAAATAATTAAAAAAAGTAAAATATTTAATTTAAACTAGAACAAACTAATTTTTACTTAGTTCTGACTTTTATACTTTAATATTAATTTCTAATTAGTCTTTTTTCACATAGTTGAAAAGTTGCTCAAAGTAGTTGTTGAAAAGTTACATTTCCAAGAACTGGGAACATTCAAGCAGATATGTAAAAAGTCTTTCTATAATTAATCTTTGATATGCTTATTTATCACTGCTGCAAATTCAAAAATCACAAGCCAGTGTATATATACACTTCAGTATATATATATATACACCTTATATATATATATATATATATATATATATATATCATATATATATATATATATATATAATATTATATATATATATATATCAGAAAAAACAAACATTACAAATGCGTATTTTATTAAATTCATTATATCATATCATTATATTATATTTTATTAAGTATAACTGTACAACCAAAAATATACACTCAAAAAATACAAAAACATGTCGGCTAGTACAAACTATAATTTCTCTGTAAATGATAAACATCTTTATTATTGAAGGGGTAAGAAAGAGACAAATTTTTCATCATCTCAACATCGTTATGTGTCATTGACACAATATGTAAAGGCATTAGCAGAAAAAAATAATAAACTTTTGTTATCAATGCATATTCTGTTACATGAAACAATTACTGTTTTATACAAATATGCTATGTCTGCTGGTACAGTACATATTCCTGACTATCATTTCTTTGTAAATGATAAACATCGGAAACATTTACAGGGTAAACGCCAGACTATGCTGGTAGAGTCAACACATGCTGTCTTTCTCACTAGCTGGGCTTATGTCATATGTCCTTAGAGGGCTAAAAATGCTGTTGTAACCTACACTTCACCTCTGTCCAGAGCGTTAAAGTCATGAAAACATGGCAGGGGGACACAGGTGGTCCTATTTCACTTAATCATCCACTATATATAAAGGTCGATTTTAAATCAATTTGCACTGCAAGTAATGCAAATAAATTCCACAAAGAAAAAACAACACCGAATAGCACATTGAATCAAATGTGAAATTTTGAACAAATCAATTTGCACTGCAAGTAATGCAAATAAATTCCACAAAGAATTACAAACAAAAGACAACACCGAATAGCACATTGAATCAAATGTGAAATTTTGAAGGACTGAAATTGTATCTTCTTTTCTTTTTTGCTATGTAGTCAAAGATAAATGCATTTCCTCACTGGATGAGTTATATTTTTATAAATGTTTAAAATGAAAATGCCACTGCAGCTGTAGAATGAAGTTGAAGACAAAGGCCAGAATAACATGCAAATGTATGATGAAGGGGGAGAGGCAGCAGAGAGAGGCAGCAGCTGTTTGAAACTAGTAAAGTCTTCATTGCATGTGTTGACGTTTACGAGTATCATCTTTCCGATGGCCGTGCATCAAAACCCCTACATGTGCAAACCCTGGGGGTGAGGTTGCGACACAGCCTCGATATATACCATCTCCCGCAGGGTGTACTGAAGGGGTGACGGGACTGTTATGAACAAACGTGCCGCATTGCCTGAACACACTTAGTAATAATTGAAATAATAATCAGGAACCATGTGTTCAGCGCCTAAACATGGTTGCCAGATATTTCCTGTATTTTCAAAACATTGTGTGTATGACCCCTTGTGAACCGGTCACATCTGCCTTTCTTTAATTAAAACAAAAAAAACAATAAAGAAAATCAATATCTTCTTGATTGCAGTGGTTGAAATATGAAGCTGCATGTGCAGTGTGAAGAACATGAGTTTCTCCATAAAGTCATCAGGAGATTGGTTACACTTCTTAATGACTTAAATCAACATTGCCCATTTGGCTGAAAAACAAAAGTCATTTTCATTAATTGTAATTATTGCAATAAAAAAGCAGCATGTGTTAGTTGAGTGTGGAAAGAACTAAGGATTGCCACATGAGGGAGTGGATTTATATCGAAAGATACTGTCAACAACAGGGTTATTATCATACAGTGAAACTGAAGACATAAGATACTAACTTTGCATACTAAAATAACAAAATTAACTAAAGAGTGAATGATAGATTATCAGTCATTCTGATTCCAGTCTTATCTTTTTAAGACACCCCGCCAGCAGATGGCGATGAAGTTTGTGATGCAAGTAAGCTTGCCAATGATTATTTAAGCTCATCTACACAGCAGTCTCTAGTACAAACCATCCCTAGGTGATTTGTCCAGTCAGACTAATGTGTAAGAAACGGCAAACGGACTGAATAAATATCCACATCCACTCTCTGACAGTAGGTGGCGCTTTTAAAGAAGTAAAACTACACACACAAAAAGCTCAGCAAAACTTTGTTTCTTAACACCAATTACAAGAGTGCAGAGACAAGAGGCTGCATCTGAAAGTCAAGGCAGCTTGTTGCCTCGCCAAAGCATACTTCGTTTTGTACATGTTATGTGAGGCTCCACGCACAGTGCGAGTGACGCAAATATCATCCCCAGAATAGTATGCGCACCATCTGATTTTTGTAACCACGCATATTTTGTATGCACAGGTTGCACATGTGCATTGACTTGGTTTTCCACTAATCGGTTCTTCCACATGGTGGCAACACTGGCCCGGGCCACTGTTTCACAGAAGAAAACAAAACTAAAGATACGAATTCATGTTACCAATTTGAATTGAAGGCACAGAAATGTTCCTGTCGGTATGAACAAGTACAATAACAACTGTTCATTCCAATGAAAATGCTAAGCGCACTGAATTTTCACACTGAACATCCCGAGTTGCTGTGAAGAGATGTTTATACATTGCTAAACTTTGCAAAATAGAGCTCTTGGGAGACATCGACTGATTGAGATTTTCGGCACAAAATTTTTGCTATTCACATCAAGAAAAATAACAAGCATTTTCTTCGGCTTCGCTTGAGCTCTTTGAAGCAGGATGGATTCTAACTGGCTGCAGGGCTGGGCGATATACCTAAAATGTGAGATATCTCAGTATATCTTTCAAAATTTTGATGATAATCAATATAAGTATGTAACGTCAGTAACTCGTTTACAGTTACTTTGTGTGCTACTCGTCAGATATAAAGAAGGAGTAAAATCACCTATATGTGCCAACTTTGGCACATCAATCAATTTTCAACAATATTTGATATTAATATTCTGTAATTTTATATCGAATATTCAATCATCACGATAATATTGCTAATAGTCTATATATTGCCGTGCCCTAATTGAAAGTTGGTGTTTTTTATCATACACCCCCCTTAAAAAAATCATTGTGAAAGTGATTGCAATGATTTTGTTTCTCTGTTCCATCATCACTATATTTTTAGTGTGGACTCTGCTAACCTTTAAATTTTGAATGATTTTTACTTATATTTATTATTATCTTTATAGTTATCATTCTTGGTGTGAAAGGGCCTTTATTGATATTTATTTTAGTGCACAGAATATGCTGATATTTTGCACGTGTTAACTAGGTGTAAGATGTGTTTCACACAGCTATAAATCTTTTTTATGATAAAGATTCAATATTCCGTTAGCCCTGCTGTAGGCTAGCCGTCGACACCTCGATAGTAAACCCTCATTAAGCCATAAATACCAGCTCATGTGTGCGATATTGGGAGTCGTTCAAAACCCAAATATTCCCTCCGGTTTAACAGGTTTGTGTTGACTGCATTCCATGCCACCATGTCAGTGGAAAACAGCGGTGGTCAGGTCAACTCAATCTGTTTCTTTTTCTGAGTGAAGTTTTCCAGGCCCCATCTACAGCAAATTAGCTTTTCACCTTGTCATGGCTGACACGCTGACAAAACAAATAAATAGCCAAGTATCAAAGTCTCTGTGATGAATATTTTCAGACTTTTCAGTTTATCTTCTCAAGCCTGGTGGTCTACGGTTATGAGACGCTGCCCTTTTGGCTGTTCCAGACCTCCAGGGACAACAAATGAAGTAATGTTGCAGTTTGGTTGCATCAATGTCGACTCGACATTGCCTAACCGAAAACCTTGCTAAAAATGTTCAAGTTCAGATGTTCAAGGACTTTGCAGTAAAACCACTTTAGCCCATTCCTGATTCATCCTGCAGCACTGTTACACTTCTGGAGTGACACAACCCCTGGTTTGAATAATTTATTACACCTGTAGGTTGAGTAACACTACCGAGATCAATCAAAAAGCTGAAAAACACTGCCTTCGCAAACATAGCTATCTATGGTATCCTTTAATCTTGTGTGTGTGTGTGTGTGTGTGCGGTTGGTGGAAAGAATAATAATGGCACCTGACTGAGCTGCTAAAAGAAGGGAATGATTTTAATTGTGTAGTTTTCTTCAACTTATGGATAATTTCTAATGAGAAATAAGCACTGTAGTTACTGAATATTTGCTTGGTTATGACTAAAGTGCATGTGAATTAATTCTAGTTTGTCAGACATACAATTAAGGTATTAATTTAAGGGTAGATAATATACTGTCTGAATTATAAGCTATATATAAAAAAGGAAGCAGATGGGGGGAAAAAGAATAATAACTGTAAAATATATACTAGAATACATGGTCCGTTTATATGTATATGTAATTTAGAAAGCACATACTGTATAGCAATTGCTGAAAAAAAAAAATTAAAAATAACAAAGATAAGTTTAACAGGACAAACAAACAAATACAAATTCAAACAAACACCAAAACCAAGATGTTATATGTTAATACTCAAAGAAAATAAGTTTAACAGGAAAATTTAATGCATTAGCTAACATTTACTAACAATGAGCAATATATTTGTAATAAATTTATACATTTATAAATTTATAAATAAATAAATTTATTTGTTACAGAATTTATTCAGATTTGTTAATGTTAGTTAATAAAAATGACAAACGTTTATTGTTTGTTCATGTTAGCTTATAGGTCAGTTAACTAATAGATACGTCTTTTGATTTGAATGCATGTTAAATTACATTAACTGAGCTTACTCTTTTTCATTGTTAGTTCATATTAACAAATAAAGTAAATGTAAGTACTGTTAACAAATACAACCTTATTATAAAGTGTTACTAAAAAATGAAAACTGAAAACAAAAACTATAATAGTATATGAATTATACTCAAATAACACTGCTGATATTTGTGTGTTTACAATATCTACAATATCAGCATGCTAATCAGTTAAATTTTGACAACCATCACAGGTCAAAGGTCATTTAAGGCTTCAGAACTAGGGCTGATGGGTAAAATATGAGAGTGAAAATAAAGATATATACCTGACCCTGAAATGTTTCTTAATGGACAAATTTAGAAGCGAAAAATATTAGATAATCAGGAAGTTTTGATTAGATCGAAGGCAGAAACATCTGGAACACAACTACACACACATTTACTACAAACCAGAGAGGAAATTACATCTGTTGAACAATAATTCAGAGTGGAAAGTTTTTCCTCTTTTATTGTTTTTTTTTTTTTCTCTGATGGATGGTAAAATGTGCAGGTGTGGGTTTTCTTTGATACGAGAGTCCACATGTTTCATTCGGAGGGTTCTTGGCTGCCTTCGGAAGAAACTGTCAAAGCCAGAGCCGCTCATTTTTCAGAGATTGTCCAGGTCTCTGACTGAAGGTGTTGTCTAGATCAGGCAGGGTTTATAATCAACACTATTGATTAGACGATATTGGCACAGCTGAAGTAATAATCACATACAAACTCTGCACTCCATTAATTAATTGAACTGGAAATTGAGAGAGGCATCCATGATAATAAGAATAAAAAGCACAAGGCCAGACTTCACATGTCGTAATCAAGGGTCGTATTGTTGCTGTGTTTTTGAAGCCAGCCAGCCGATTCATTTTCATTTGAAACGTGAGATCTACTGTGTTGGATTACTCAGAATTACTGTAGTATAATCAATACGGTGCAGTTTTTCATCTTGATTGCATTTAAAGCTGAATGAATATGGTACTGCTGATCAATGATCATGAGCATGTGTCTAAAGCTCCAGCTATTACAGGAAAGGTCAAATATGTGACCATGGAGCCATGATGGAAAATTAATGAACTCATAAACTAATCAAGCATAAACTCATAAACTAAATATCACTGTATTTCTCTGCAGAAAGCAGACCTTAATTAAACAAATCAGTGCTTTTCAGCTGTTCCAGAATGAGTCACAGTTCTGGTCTGATTAGCAGGGAAAAACAATGCTAAATATGTAATAAAATGCAAACTATATAACCATAGTCTTATTAACTTTTAAATGGGAGAAGAACATATTTTCATTCAGTTATCATTCACATAACACATCATTATTTATTTTCCTTTATTTGGTCTTATTTTACATATTGCTGGATCTGTGCAGTTCATGATTAGTAATACATTTCATGTTTTTATGCAATGCATTTTTATTTTTAAGAAATGAAAAAATAATAATAATATTAATAATAATACAACAATAATATTATCATCACCGCCGACCTCTACCTCTCTCTCTCTTTTCTTCCGTTTTTAGGGATCTCAGTATGAACAACATCAGCGAGATTCAGCCCAATGCTTTCCACAACCTGCACTTCCTCAGTGAACTGTAAGTACATTTGAAGGGCATTTAAACCTGCACCGCCGTGTATTCAGCTGCGTTCACCTCTGTGGTGTGACAAAACGGTGTATACAAAAATCCAGTTGATGAGTGGTTATTTATGTGAAGTGGTTCAGTGAAGGTTAAGTTGGAGACTGACGTAATTCCAGATGTGTTATACAAGACCTAGATAGAAGTGTACCATAAAATCAGGAATAAACAAATAAATGAAATCATCAGCTCTGCTGATAATGAACTTAGCACGCCTTGTGTATTTGGGTAGTTGACGTAGTTGATTTGTTTTTATTCAAATTTTATTTTTACATTTATTACCATATACTTTTATCAACATGAAACTGAATGTAATGGAAATTGGGTAACACTTTACAATAAAGTTTGACTTGTTAACATTAGTTTACTACGTTACTTAACTTGACCTAACAATGAAAAATACTTGTAAAGCATTTATTAATTAATCTTAATTAATGGCAATTTTAATATTTACTAATACATTATTAAACTCAAAAGTTGGGTATGTTGTGTGTGTGTGTGTGTGTGTATACTATATATATATATATATATATATATATATATATATATATATACGTTGCATTTCTATTAACTAATGTCAACAACCATTAATAAATACTGTGAAAAAATGTATTGCTCATTGTTAGCTATTGCATTAATATAAAGTGCTACTTGAAATAGCATATTTTTCTTTTAGGATTTAAATAATTTCAGTTCGCTAGTTCATTTTATCCTGCAAAAATCACTTTTTTTTCTTATTTATTTTATTTTAATAAAAGCAGCTAAACTTGTTAAAATTATTAATTTTAATATACTGGGGATTAAATAATTACATTATTTCTTTATTTTTATTTCTTATTATTTTCTATATTTTGTTAAACGTTTTAATTATTTTTTGTACAGTTTTGCTTCTCAAGTAAATTTTTTTTTTTTACAAATATTTTTCGATTTTTACCAGAAAATAAGACAAGCAAGAATTGTTTTTTGTTTTTTTTTCAATGTAGTTATTAATGAGTTTATATGAATGCATAAATTTGTAATAATAAAACACTGAAACAAATTAAATGTTTAAAATAACACTAAAAATATTTTCACTTGTAATATAGCATGTTACACTCCAGGAAACCCATTTATATTAGGACTTTATTATACAATATTGTACATTTTTCAGCTTCCTATGTCACGTTTCTGAGACAGATTTATGCAACACTGCATGTTTCAGACACAAATGTTTTGTAGACATACAGAGATGCTGCAGTGCTTCCTGCAGCTTCATCAGAGCCACATAAAAGATCAAACGTATTTTATACCAACATCAAGCATGTACACACTCTGTCTAGACCTTTACATGTCAGCCATCAATCAAAAGAAGTTGAAGGCTAAAGCAATATAGCATGTCTGCTCACACTTTTCCCCCTGAAGGACCAATTAGCTCAGGTGAGACCTAGCGTAACCCCTCTGAGAGTCTCTAGAGAGCGTTGAGGTTGAAATGAAAAGCACCTGGCGGCTGTGGAGGCTCACACATGGTGCCGCCGGCAGCAGCAGCAGCAGGTCTGCGGAACAGCTGGGACTCTCGGACACCTGACTGACACAAACAGGATGGATTGGGATTTGGGAATGGTCAGGGCTGTCAGAAAGTGTTGCGGGACGTGCATACGGCAGGAGGGCTGCAGGAAATGTAGCATTTTTGTAGGAGTCAATATTTATGGCGTGGCTGTCAAAGCAAATGGCAATTCTTCATTCCACTTCACTGAATTAGTCCTCGCTTCCCTGGGAATGGTGTGCTGTTGCTATATTTCAAACATCAGGGTGAAGTGGGGGAAATGTCAAAGCTTCAACAAAATAGCAAACCTGAAGCCATTCTGTACGTCCTGAAACTACTCAATCACAATGTCTTGCAACATACAGTATCATATTTTATCTCTATTGAAACAGGCATATATAAAATTAAGGTTAAAACAAACTAACAAACAAACAAAAGACAAAAAAGACAAAATACTTGAAATAAAATGTTAATTGAAATAAAATATTTGTAAAAAAAAAACTTTTTAAAATTTTACATTTTATTTCTACTAATATCCAAGGCAATATTTCTCATCTAGATTAACTTACTATATTATATGTATTTACTAAAATAACTAAAACTACTGTTTATAGACATACTTTAAAAAATAATAAACATATGTCAAAAACACAGCAAAATAACTAAAACTTTAACTAACATTAACATGAAAATTGTGTATTACTATAAAACATGATTGAAATATATTTAAATAAATACAATTTAATAATGCAGTTAAAAATATATTTTAAAATACTGATGCAACATATCATATTATTGATATAGGGATATATTTTATTATTAATCTGTGATTGCTTTGGCACAAACCTAGAATATACCATTCTCTCCTAACTTGTAATTGGATTGAAGAGCCTAATATTTCACAATATCTTAAGATGATGAGTTAAACTTCATTGTACTTTAGCAAACTCAAAAAAAAAAAAAAGTTTGTGCTAATTAAAATCCTGCACTTCTTCATTAACTGAAATTAAGATATTAAATGAATGCACACATTATTGCACATAATACATAATAACAACTATCAATATCTAAAGTGTTGACACAAGAATGTGGGAAAAAAAATTGTGTCATACTGAAATATGATTTTAATGCCGCAAGCGCTGCTTGGCTTACAGTCTGGAACCCTAGAAACGTTGTACACTCTTTAAAAATCATATCGTTTTTTTAATTTTTTGATTTTGACTGTAGTTGTTGGTAAGGAATATAATGGGCTTCTTTGTTTCTATTCAATAACTGCATTATGAACAGCAAGAAACTCCTCGAGACATTTTGTCTGAAAACACATTACAGTGGTATTAGTGGGAGATAAATTTCATGCTTTGAAGTGCTGCTGGGAATGATGAATTTGTGTGTTTTCACCCTTTCTGGTACTCGTTTACACCCCTAGGCACCGCAGTTTGCGCAGAGTAATTTCACGAGTCTAAATTACAATTTTGAGGATCATCTGTAAAGTTCTTTGCCCCGGGGTCAGCAGCGGGCTCTTTGGGAGTTTTCACGTTTTCTTTTAGTCTCTGTTACACCTTAAGCTGCCTACCAAACGCGAATGATTAATTGGAACAATCAGATGTGATAAAATGTATGAGAGAACACAGACAAGTCTTTACGTTTATTGTCCAGGGAGGTGGATTTGACCTGACCCAAGCGCTATCCCTCCACATCCTGTGTTTGAGTTATGCGGTGCGTGTCTACTTCAATCAGAACTGAGACTGAGCCATCAATATCTGCTTGTTCACTTCTGTAACACTATAACCCACTGAAATCCCTCAGCATTACATAAACTACTCCCATGACCTGCGGCTGTCAGATTCTGGCTGCTGTCCTATCAACTCCAAGGTCATCTGTGAGTGTGGAAGGGGGAAGAGGAAGTCTTGTTGTGCGCCTTTGGGACAGATGAAACGCAATCTGAGCCGAGTATGTCCTTCTGCTTCCTAAACCCCACCTTTTGACTTCAGCTCTACCTCACCTTCTTCAGAGCTGATGATTTTCTGAGCTCACATAAGAACTCTCATCCAAAAGCTAGTTTGTACTGGCTATATACTGTACCAAATCTAAACCAAATAGAAATTATTTCAACAGCCATACTCTGCATGCCACTCAACACACACTCACAGTTAAATCCAACAGAATTTGACTAATGGCGTGACTCTAAAAAGTCCATAACACATACAAATTTTAAATTTTAGGTAGAACTTCATATATAAACAATACAATATATATATATATATATATATAAACAA
This sequence comes from Cyprinus carpio, assembly GCF_018340385.1. Lineage (NCBI taxonomy): Eukaryota > Metazoa > Chordata > Actinopteri > Cypriniformes > Cyprinidae > Cyprinus > Cyprinus carpio. The sequence continues at coordinate 6,708,295 of NC_056619.1, read as the reverse complement.
TACAATTGTTACAATCCTATACAATCCTAAACAATACAATCCTAATTTCAATAGGAATATGTATGTGTTGGATATAAATATATTTGTAATTACACATTTGCAGTTGAAACCATTTAAAATATATCACCTGTAAATGTAATCTTGAACAACACATTACAATTAACATTATATTATAATGAATAAATATTATTATACAATTAACTAAGTACTGTACTTTACAATTTACTTGATTGGATTTTACTACTTATACAATTGAATCAAGTGAAACATAAAATGTTATTAAAACAATGATTTAAAATGTACTTGTAAATGCTTAAGTGTGTTAAGAAACAGAGCAAGTTCTTTTTTTAGACTTTTTATATTTGAAGTAGTTTCAGGTTCCAGGCGAGACCAAAGAAAACTTTAAATATGTATCATTTTTGTATCAACCTTGTATAAAAGAGCACAAAGATCAGAAGGCTTAAGAAAACAGGAGGATTGGTGAGAGACACGAATTCCAGGCCTTCAGTATTTTTAGTATTTGTTTATGTATCTTTCTTGTTAAGTGTAACCTAGATTAAAGAAATGCTACATACTTTTCACATAAACCCTAACCATGTTTTGCCCTGATGTCATAAATACAAAAATACTTTTGACTAAACTGGCCTCCCAGTGAGTCGTTCAGCTGGTTTCTCAGCCTGAATAGCTGACAAGCATCCAAAACCCCTTTAAAACCATCAAAACAGGCCAGCATAACCAGTTGGAAGTCCAGCTTAACTTCATAGGCTTGTAGCACTCAAGCACAAGTTTCTTTCCCAGGCTTGAGCAGTAAGTGACCTATCAGCACCTTTAAGAAACGAACACTCCGATGCTAAAGACCAGGAATTCCTGTCTCACACCCATCCTCCTGTGTTCAGTCTTCCGATCTTCCTCATCCTGTGTGAGACACAAGGCCACGGCCAGCTCCCCTCTCCCACCTTTCACTCGGTTTCCGTAATGGCTCTCAGCTGAAATCACAGTTCATGGCTCCTTCGTCATCATCCAAACAAACCGCGGCCAGATTACTCTGTTTCTTTATTATTGCAAGCTGATGCTGAGCCATTAGAGGGCTAAAGGTACCTCCATCTCACAGGACAGGCCCCATCACTGCTGATGGGGTTTAATGGGTGCATTGTTGCCCCATTTGAAAACGGTTAATCCCTCATGTGTATAGGCCATTAATCAGCTGCTCTGACGGCATTACGGCTGACTGGAAATACTGCTGGTGTTTGCTTTACTAATTGCGATTTGTAGCGAGCAAGAAGCTCTCACGTTTTCTCAAGTGAAGGTTAACTGGATATACTGTCAGGAAATATTTCCTGGTAGGTTAAGCACAAATCAACAAGAAACATTTACTCACTCATGTATGTCCAACTATTAGACTGGTAGTGAAATTGAAGAACAGACTGGTGTAGCATCATCAAAATCGAGCCAAAGCAAAGTTCGTTTGGAGTTCATTTAGACTAAACTTTCCCGGAAAAGTTTGCTCCAGATGCTAAACACCTTTGAACTACCATTTGTCCGTGACGATGATGTAATAGGTAGGTGTGGCTCTGTGGCTCCACCTTCTTTGATGCAGAGGGTTTATTTCTTCTGTTCAATCTGTTGAGGTCAGATGCGAGATGCTTCATAGTAGAAACTGAAGTCAAAATTTTCACTGAAAATTACACTGACACTGATATTTAATGTTTAATACTGTAAAGCTGCTTGCTTTAAAGCAATCTATTGTTTAAAGTGCCATATTAATAAATGTGACGTAACTTGATCTTGAGATTGTAGATCTGATGCAAACATATCCACATCGCTATAATCCGATGCTTGCTTAACTGCTGTTTTTTCACCTATGTGATCTTTGTCTTGTTAATTTTGTTATTGAAAGGAAAGCGTGCTGCACATGGTAACTTATCTAAACATTTCTCTCAGCAGAATGTGCAGTGTCAGGATGTTTGCTAACACTAAACTGCTGCTCAGGTATTTCAAACTTCTTTGTACCCCTTAGCGATGAATGAAAAACACTTCGCCATAAGCATATTGGGGCCTTAAAAGTGAACACCTGGCTTTGAACGGCACCCTGGTGATGGGAGACCCTCAGAGCCTAATCCAGCATAGGACTTACATTTTGAAACAAAGCTAGTGCGCACCAGGCCGTGATGACCCTTAAGCCCCCCTCTCGCCGGCCCACTCTGACCGTGTACCCAACTAAGCCTCAGCATCTGATGTTTTCATTGTAAATGCTTGTGCAAATCAATGAAAATGTGATGAATACTGCTCTTTCTCTCTACCTCTCCTCTGTTCTCTGGGGCCAAATTTGGAGATGAAAGCCTTGAAAAGTATCATATGAGGAAAAAGACCAGCTGCAATTTCAATGTAACCCCTTCAACAGACTCAACCCTGCTTTGGTCCCCATCTCCGATTTTATGTCAGGAAGCCAAAAAAACAAAATACAGAGCTCATGTCTCTGGCAGGCTTCAGCCCTGGAGGAGTGCAAAAGGTTTTGTTGGTCTCTACTGTCCACTTTCATGTCGTAACATTTTATGAGACATACTTGTTGCTTTGTGTTGCTTCCAGTGAGGACGTGACTGCCATGGAGAGGACTTTAATGGTGTTTTGACCCTTTTGAGGACAGAATAACAATGAAGCATGAATGAAAACACTAATACATGGACACAGACAGATAGATAGAGATAAATAAAAACAGAGAGATGGATGAAAATAATAGATAAATGGACATAAGGACAAAGACAGATGAAAACAGTTAGACAAACAGAAATATAGATAGATAGAGATGAAATAGCTAAACAGACAGACAGACAAGATAGATAGATAGATAGATAGATAGATAGATAGATAGATAGATAGATAGATAGATAGATAGATAGATAGATAGATAGATAGATAGATAGATAGATAGATAGACAAAGACAGACAGACAGACAAGACAGAATTAGTCTTGAGAGTTTTGTTTTGTTTTTTGGTGATTTTCATGTGGAACAGCAATAAACAGAAAAGCCTAAACTTGGCTTCATCATTGATGGAACAACCTTCGTGAGGACACAAACAGTAGTACAACTGTGCTTCGAGTGGAGAAATCATTGGTACATCATAGTTTACTATACAAGGGGAGGTAAATGACGATGTATCTTAATTGTCCAAGAAATACAGAGGGGTCCTCAGCAAATTTACTAAACACAAACCACAGCAAAAACACACAAATCACGTCTTGACAATGTTTGGAATTCACATCTGTTTGGTGTATGTTTATACATGTAATTTGTGTATTTTCACACAAAAAAATTGTGTTTACATTTCAGCGGCAGTGAAAATCTAGGTAACGAGAAACAGTTTGAGATGGATAAATCTTTTTCAGAACTCTGGTATGTGTGGAGAGGATGGTAGATTTGATTTTAAAGGGATAGTTCACCCAATAAAAATGACCGTTGTGTCATCATTTACTCATCCTCATGTCAATCCATACCTGTATGACTGATTTTCTTTGGAAGTCAATAGATAACAAAATGCTTTGGTTACCTACATTCTTCAAAATATCTTCTTTTGCACTCTGCAGAAGAAAGAAATGCACACAGATTTGAAAAAAAAAAGCTCTCAATTTGATGTTTCCATGCTGTGCTTTAATCGACATTTGCAAAAATAACAATTCCAAATACAGCTTTGTTAGAAAAGTCATAAAGCTATAAATCTGTCAAAATCTACAAACCAAAATTGAAATCTTCCTAAAAGCTGTTTACATTACACATTTTTACAAATTGGCCTTGTGAGTGAACAAAATCCCTCCTTTCTCTTTAAGGACGTTGTCACGTGACCTGAAGGAGGTGGTGGTGAATCATTTTGATTGACGCCTGTCAGTGCAGGTGACAGCACTGGAGTCACCTACCGCAGAGTGCTGGATGCTTTCCCCCGCTCTGTCCTGCCATAATAAACCAGAACCCAACCGGCAGCCCCACTCATATGGAGCAAATTACACAGCCTGTGTTGCTATATCCATCAAACACAACCCCCAACACACACACACACATACACACACGCACATGAACACATGCACGGACTCAGTGTAGTAATTTGTAACATGTCTTGTTCAATGTGATGGTCGTCAGATCAATGTGAAGTGATCACAGAGATGAGCTGTACACTCCACACACACTTACAGCATGAAAACAGAGAACCACACACAGAGAAATAAGCTGTCTTCACATCAGAGGAAGCTTCTGCCGAGCAGATGAGCAAATACAGACGCACGATCATATATATATTCAGCATGCAAGCTGATGACACGCAGTTAAAATAACACCTTGCGCAAAATGCAAAAAAAATGAACATGACACAGTGTCTGCTTTACACGCCAGTAAGATAAACAGCGAGCTGCCACAAAATAAATCAAAGTCCTGCTATTAGCTGGAAAGTATAACTGCAGAAATCCTTTAAAGTGAATGGTAGATCTCCTTACACACATCAAAAGAAAACTTCTTATGAACATAAATAGGTCCTTTAAAAACACACCTAGCAGACATGCAGAGTGAAGCATGTTGTGGCAGAGCTCGGCGCAGCGCCAGAACTGACACTACTGTATTTAGATATCTTACACCCAAGATTCCCAGGATTTCACTTGTTTCCACTGTGCATCTCTGTAACATTTAATTCATTTTTTTTCCCTTAATTTTAAATCTATTTATGAACAATCATTGTTTATGGCCACCATAACCACAGCAGGTGGAACTTGTTTCATTAAATTTCACATAATGGCTCAATAGAAAAGCGCCAGGAACTTATTACTGTAGCCAGATGCTTACTCTAAGTGACTTGCAATGCATTCATGGTACATGAGTTTTACCACTCAGGCTCAAATGGAAAAATGAACCTGTGGCATAATTTCTGCAAAATGATATTAAATTGCTTCTTGCAAGTGTTTCTTGACACTTTCAAAGTGAAATGTCCAGTCAGTAGCTCTAAAACCACTTTATCTGAAACAGATGAACGTGAATTTGGTAACTTTTCAGTATGTTGGTTGTTGTATCACAGCAGTTCGCTATAGCGAAATGTCCAAGCACGTTAAAAAAAAAATAATGTAAAACCTAAACAAAACCCTATGCTGAACCTAACCGATAGTGTTAAAAAAGGAAACAAGACATAAAAACACATTGTCTGAAGTAACTTTAATTGTGATTTCAACATGCTTCTACGTGTCTATGACTCGTGTTTAACAGGACTCGTACTCGAGCAGTGCAGTGTTGTACCAGGTGCGCTACCGACCAAGTTTACTACATAAGAAAAGCCATATAATGGATCTAAGTATGTGATAAAAATGTCAAAATGTATTAGTTTAGTATTGCAAACATGTTTTGAGGTCATAACATACCATTGTGGACGGAACTGCACAAAAAAAGTCTTTAATTGTAAATCTTCCCATTGCAATCATGATTTGTAAATGTGTGTTTTTGGAATTTGCAGCAATGTACGTAGATGCACGCATTCTCTATGTTACTGTTTTATCAATTCATGGATTACGGGTGATTTAAAACCACAAAATTGGTATTTCTTATATCTTAGACCAATATTTGAACTAAAGGAACATGGTGAAATATGTACAATATCAGCCAGACATTTGAATGCACCTTTAGTATTACTGTTATGTCTCTGACACAATAATAGCAAGAAACACATTATCTTTAATAAGGTCCATTCCCTTCCCTGTTGGTTACTAACCATATTGAGGAGTGTTTAAATGCATCTCTATGGTCACTGCGCAGTTCAAGCTAAATAAATAACTAGATTGGAGCTTGCCACCCACCTGGTTTTGCAGATGATCTCCTGGGGTGCACCACTCCCCTTTCCTCTCTTTTAATTCCCTTCTTTTTTAATCTCTCATTGATCTTTAATCCCTGTCATTAAGCATTCATTTAACACTCGTGAGTGAAGCGTGATTAGACCATCTTTAGAGTTCTGGGTTTGTCTTATATCCTGTAATTAATGAAGGATAACTGCAGTGATGCAGCCTGGAGGACAGAGAAGCTTACAGTCATCAGAGCAAAAAAAAAAAAAAAAAAAAATTACTGAGCTTAATATCAGACTGTACTGTATCCTCTCCTGTACCTGGCGCCTTCCACTATACCGCAATGACATGGCCCCGTTTTCGGTACACACATCATGGTGACTTTTCTATCTGAAAAATATGGCTGTACAAACTTTTTTAGAGTTTTACTGGATCAGGTAGATCAAAAGGGCTCTTGTTTGAGTTTGTCAGGCTTTAATTTGTGATGTAACCAAAAACATTGGGAAAGAGTATAGAAATCTGACTTGCTGTGAGATAAAAATCTTACTTTCATTTTTGCGGTCTAGCTGTAAGCCAATGGTAGCTTTAAGTCATGCACTGTTTGCAAAGCTTGCCTGTGAAGTCACACGCCGTCAACCTTAAAGGGGTCGTATCATAAGCAATCAAATTTTCCTAGATCTTTTGAGATAAAAAAGCTTGTACTAAGAAAACATACCGTAACTTTCAAAACGTCTATGATGTCAGATGCTTGACACAGGATGGTCCATGTTTACATGTCATTGATGTCTATTAGATGGTCAGAAACTTAAGCCACCCAGTCATAAAGGAAAATGACAGAGAAAGTAGAACAGGTTGTATTTCTCAACTAAATAATGACTAGGAATGTGCTTTAAGTCATATACTTTATTCAGAAAGGCATGAATATGACTTTAAAACTAGTAAAGAATTCTTCCAAATAAAAGGAAAAATCAAAATTTGTTAGATGAGCATGAAATTAAACTCCCCTTAAAAGAGATGTACTGTGAACTCAAAATTCAAAGAGAAAAACTCGGAGGGAAAAGTCAGAATTGCTCAAAATTGCAATATATTTATTTGGAATTGCAAGTAAGTGAGATTTTAAAAAATAAAAAATAAAAAATAAAAATGTGCATTTAACCTTATATTTTATTCTGTGGTGGAAATGGGCTTCTATCCAACTATGTTAGTCTGCAGTCACTTTAAGACCTAATGCATGTATCTTATATACTGTATTGAAAGTTTCAATCCCAGATATAGAAACTTAATCTTGTCATTGCAGGAGATACAGGTACATCAAATATGACTAATATAAGAAAAATTAAAATATGCTTTTTGACACACATTAAACCCTTAAAATTCAAGCTTAAATTAATAAAAGGTGATGTGATGGCCTCTTTAAAGAATGTCCAAGGACACATTTGCATCTGTGTTTTATTCCAAACATAATCTCCTTTCTTCTGTAGATATTGTCAGAACAATATATCAGCAAATCGAGTGCTCTGTGCAGATGTCTTTCATCAGACAGTAGTATGATATTACAGTCACAATGTCAGACGCAGATAAACACACTTAGATTAGCACCTACGTAAAAACCCACACCCTACCCATGTGTTTGCAGATAACCTCTTCTCCTTTCTCTTCTCTTCTCACATCTTTTCGTTACCAAAGATAATGCCACCTGGAGAGATTGGATGTCGAAATGCATCCAATCAACGCCTTTCACAGCAACCCTCATTTTGATTCTCTGTAGTAACCAAAACATGGTAACATACTGAATCCTGAAGTGATGTTCATTGTACCATGACTTCAACTGTCTGGATATCTCTGACACTTCATGTCAGATTAGACTGAATTTTTTTTTGATCTCCCCACGGATTCTTTTTATTTTAGAATTTTAAGTATTTTAGTAAGTTACTAGTCAATACTACTAGTTAGAAGTGTAGCCATCTACAGTCATAAACAACTTTTCAAATTAGCTTCCACAACACTGGCTTGTGAAATCAAAGTTAGGACAATTTTGGTATGGAGAATCAGTCTTAAATCTTGTCTGTTTTTCTGAAATGTACATTTTTGGTTAGTCTTATCATTTTACAGGAGTTTTTTTTTTTTTTTTTATCTGCCTTCTCACACAAGTGCCCACATGGGACAGAGCGTGAGCACTGTGATAAAGATCTGTGTAAATGCCATAAAATCAATCCAATATTTTTACAAGAGAAACAAAAGGGGCTGTGCGCAGAGTTTATAGTGATGATGAATACATATTCGAGAAGACAAGGTCACTTTCAGGGAGCTGGCGAGAGTTCGGATTTCAAAGCCAGAGGAAGTACAGTCACAACGTGTACATTTTTCCATTTGCAGATCCTCCTCAGGCCAGGATCCAATCAAAAATGATTTAGCTATAGAAACATTTTCCATCGTGCTGTGAAATTAATATCGCAGGAAACTGTATTGCAAATAATATGACCCGGTTCTTAGACTTTTAGAGCCAATGATATTTTCACCAGTCAGAGAATTCTTCCGATTCAATTGTGCAATAATGCAATACATATGTGGTTTAAGCAGATTGTTCAAGCAATCAATGTTTGTGCAGGTGTATATTTGCCATTGTTTTGCAGTGTGCTTGTGGTAATTGCAAAAATAAAAAATTTAATAGGTAGACAATGAAAGTGAGCTATCTCAAGGGCACATTGTGCATTTATCTCTATGAAAGTAATTCATCATGTAGGCTTTATTCCAAAAAAGGAGAAACAAAAAGTTGTATTGTTTCCGTACTGCAACATGTTAATAAAATCTGTAATAATGTTTGATTATGGAGGTGCAAGGCTAGGAGGAATCTGCTGACATTTTTATATGCACTGATTGAGTGGGAAAGTCCGCAGAATGGATTTCAGCATGGTAGAATATGGTAAACTGACTGCTAGCTGCAATCATCATTACATTTGCCAAAACGTTTAAAGCTGAAAAGTGTGCTTTTTTTCAGTGTTAAAATACCATTTATAAGTTAAACATCCTTACCAGCCCAACATAGCAAATTGTTTACTAGTGAGTTTTGAAGCAGTGCTACTATTTTTTTTTTAACCAATATCAGGCAGGGAGAGCATTTGGGAAACCTGTTTGAAAACAATCAAGTATTCCATTTTGCACTTCAGCTAATAACCAGCTATGCGTGGGATTTACATTTCATGAATGACAGGTATTTCAATTTTGCTGAAATCTGAAAAGCTTTTTACCCTTTTTATTTTGCTGGAATAGATTCCATGTGGATGAGGAAAACACTTCATAATTCAAATTCCTTATTGATACATCCATGAGATGAGAGTAAATGAGAATACATTAAGAGCTAAACCAGTATGAGTCCCATCAAGGCCTTATTTTTCTTTCTCTGCTAACAATTCTTCTCTGAAACTCAGCTGTAATTACCTCTCCAAGAACAAACCAAAATTTAAAAAAGACGAGTATGATTAAAGTTTTACGGTATTTTGGACCCCAATGAGGCATCTAACAGAAGACAGATGTGCTGCAGGGGGCCTAACACTAACCAGCAATCCCAAAAGTTTTTTTGCCTCTGACTTGTGCTGCTTGTTGTCAACACAGCTTTCAGTGATTTAATGACAATGGCCAGCCTTCACCTTTTTACACACACTATCTGCAACGCAGACGATTCTCGTAAACTACTCCCAATAAACATGCGGTTGCTGGTTTATGAGGTTGCAACTGATGCTAAAAACGGACTGGAACTGCAACAATAGAGCTGTTAGTAGGTTGTGATTACGCTTTTTGACAACCAAATATGTCCTGACACTTAATTTCAACAAACATGTGTGGTAAAGTTGCAGTATGAAAAGGCTCAGCTCACACCTCATCTGATGCAGACTTTTATTGTTTGGTCTGATTTAGACAGATGCTGGAGATCCCACACAACATCAAGTAAATACGCCTTGTGTAACTTGCATCCAGCAAAATGCATTAATTCTGTTTTGAAAAACTGTTTTTGAGTTTTACACCATTTGGTTGGGAGATCAGTTTAGAGCTAAACCCAAAAATGTATCAAAGCTTTTGAAATGGTTGCCACCAATAGCATATTTTTCTCATTCACACCTTCTTTAATCTCACTATTCAGTGATCCTTTGTAGGGGAGTTGAGTGTTGAGGGCAGTTTGGACAATTTTGGACTCAGAGCAAAGACTAGTAAGGCTGGCACAGGTTATCAGGGAAGGGTTCAAAGAGGTTCTGTTTAATGCAGTGTCTCTTAGGCTGTTTTCACACTTGGTTTGATTGCTTGTTCTGAACCTGAGTTTGATTCCACTCCTCTTTTCCTGCCTCCACTGGTCTCTTTTCATGTTGTATTATTGGGTTTGAGGTAGTAAGAGTAGTACAGGGGTGGCCAATGCCAGTCCTGGAGAGCCACAGTCTTGCTCCAACCTTGATAAAAACTCACCAACCTGTAGCTTTCTAGTAACCCTTTGACCTTGATTAGCTTGTTCAGGCGTGTTTGATTAGGGTGTGGGCTGAACTCTGCTGGACTGTGGTTCTCTGAGACCAATGTTGGTGTAGTAGGTGTAGTAGTAGTTCTGGTGTAGTAGTAGTTCTGCCCAAATCATTAATAAGACTACCACTGTGAGCACTATCAGTTAACAACTCAGAACAAGATGATGCCAATGTTTCATTCTCCAAAGGCACAGAATACTAAAATACTACTCCTAAAACATGACTAGGTTATCAACAGAGCATTGGTAGCCAACCCTGCTCCTGGTGGGCTACAGCAGAGTTCAGCTCCAACCCTAAACAAACACATCTGAATGTAATAAAGGTGTTCAGGATTACTTGATGATATAGCACAGGTGTGTTGTAACAGTAAGGTAGACCTCCAGGAGCAGGTTTGGCAACCTTTGCAACAGAGGCTTACAGATTCAATTTAGCATGGATTGGGTTCGTATTGACTGCAAATAATACCAGTTCACATGACTCAAACCAGACCAATTTTCCAAGTAACTATGGGCTGCGATTTGCTAGAGCACACCACTGTTCAGAAGACCATTTGCACACCAACCAAATGAAGCAAGGACCAATGTCAAAAAGAAGTCTGTATTAAAATATCTAGTGCAGGGGTGTCCAGTTGTGCTCACGGAGAGCAACTGCCCAGTTGAGAAATTTCCATATGGGTGTGATGGGGCAAGTTGGAGCTAAAATCTGCATGACAGTGGCCCTCCAGAAAAAGGATCAGAAACCACTGCTCTAGTGAGAAAGACTTCATATACAGAAATGAAATTCCAATTTGTGCATACATTCCATTGAGTGACAAAATCCTACTGGATTTGTCTTTCTGTGTATACGGTACATCAAAATGTAATTGCATTGAGATATTAAAGAAATATCACTTTGTTCCCAAGGCCAGATTCAACTTTGAAGACTTTCCAAACATTCATAATATTCATAACAATACACTCATCATTTCTCAGAAGAATATACAACATGTTGACACAAGTGGCTTAAGAAAATTAGCATTAAAGCCATGTTTGTCTGTAATGTGAGAGAACACATAAAGCAGAAAGCTCCAGTGTTTAGATACATGACTGAATTATAACGAGGGATAAAAGTTGACCGCAGGGCTGGCGCAAGCTTTCAGCAGAACAGCTTGCTGTGGTACGTGCCTGAAACCTCATCCGACACGCATGTGAAACCGTCACTGGCCTATTTACACGGGGTGAACCGCTAAGCTTCGCAGCCTCCAAATCTGACACTTTTATTTTTGCCTTCCCCAGCCCCTCCATCTCCCTGCTTTATTTCCCTCTGTCTCTTGACCTGCGCAAAGCAAATGTTTGTGAAAGAGTGGCGGCACACGGTCTTACCAGAAATAGAGTCGACGGATGGGAGTGTGGTCTGGCACAACATGAAGTGATAGCCATTAAAAACCTCAGAGACTTTATGGCTCAGTGACGGAAGACGGTAGTGTGTGTGAGTGTGTGTGAGGGAGGGAGTGTGATCTGTCAGACCTTGACATAGACCCAATTCTGGGTTTTGCCGTTCTGCTTTCTGGGCTTGTGTGGTTCTTAATGTGCCTGTATACAACACGGTTGTTGCTTTGCCAGAGCTGTCGCACCCATCACATTAGCTAAGCTGACTTACATGTTAAACATTGGCAGCAATTCTCAAAACTTTCATCTTGTCACACAAAAATAACCATTTGGAGTACACGAGGAGATTGAGGCTACTCCGGCAGGATGGAGCAACTTTGAGGCAAAGAAGTCTGGAGGTATGGGTGGTCCTGTTTAGCTTGTCAGGACTCCTTGTGAGGCTTCAACAGACTTCCTCAAACTCTGCCACCCAGGAAAAAACAGGCACGAATGCTTATTAAGTGATTTGTTTGATAAACAAATTGATTAGTCCGGATGAGTGAGCCTACAGCTGGTTGATATTGGCTCTCACTCTCTCTGGAAACGTCTTTCCTGTGTCTCGGATACTTTCAGAGGTAGCTATTAGCCATGATGCTCTGCTTGGCTGTGGCTCTGTGCGCATTATATAGAAATTTTCTAAGGGGTCAACTGAAATTTTGGTAGATAACTTAAAGGATGATTTGCTGAAATGACTAAAATTGGATTTTGGCCACCTATAGGCCACTTTTGGCACTGAATGCATCATGTGGGTATGATTACCTCAGCAGAACATAATTTCTGTTTAAGACTGTCTGTTTGGCATCAGGTGATATTCTACTCTCTGACACCATTTCGTGTTTTAGTAGACACATCAAATTCAAATAATTTGCGCACTGATTGCACCGTGAGGCCCTCAGATGATACTAAGGTTTAACAACATACCATTGAGTGGATTTTCCACTTCAATAGCAACTCTAAGCATTTTATCTTTGGACATTGTGTATAAATTCACTTGTACTATGACATGTTTGTTGCCACAGGAGGCAAAAGGAGCTTAGAGCACATTCATATCTTTGACGTGTTTGGAGACCATACAAAAGAGAGATTTCTGTACATGCGCGGTAAAAAAACAGCGGCCAGAGATATCTGAACCCCAGCTGCCATGGTTCTTGCTTCCAAGGAGAGATCTCACTTTTGTTTTCACCATGAGCTCTTGAACGCACACACATGCATACTCGTCTTTATGAATTCACCAGATTCTCTTCTCTCTGTTAAAGTCATCAATGTGTTGGACTGCAAATGAACCAAACCACTTCTTTTGTCCTTCCACAGGAGACTCTCGGGCAACCACCTGAGACACATCCCTGGCCCTGTGCTCCAAGGCCTCTACAACCTCAAAGTCCTGTAAGTAACGAAAGACAGAGAGAGCGAGAGCGTTTTTGTTTCAGTTAATGCTTCTGTGGAAAATAACATCCAGGATGATTCATTCTGAAAAGACTTTTGCTGCAGTGTCAACCACTTCGAAATTAGAAACAGAACTTCTGACAGGTGATGGTTCAGGTTTTGCTTTGTGGTGAATGGTCAGTAAGCTGTTCTTTATGCATGGGTGTTTGTTGATGGTTTATTGACAGATTTTAATTTTATTGACTGACTTAAACCCAGTTGATGGAATTGAATAGGACAGACAAAGACCAGGCATGGAACAACTTAATTCACGCCAACGTGCATCTCAAAATTTCCACATTGGACTAAATGCACCTTTCCTTCTGTCCTGGAATCTACAGTAAATTTGCCCTGTATTGTCATTCAACAATACAGTGAGTTTTTTTTCCTTCTTCTTTTTTTTTGCACACCACAAAATTGCCCTGCCACATCAAATAATTTTTTTCACCCATAAAGTGAAAAAATAAATAAATAAATCATATCTTCATTATGTTCCCATTCATTTTCAGTAACTGCACCTTGTATGAAATGTTTGCTTTAACTGTTTCTAGATTTATATTTTAGTAGGTTAATGGGAACATGAATTTAATTTAGTTCAGTTTAATATTTAATATCCTTTCCCTTGTATTGAAAGCATAATTGTCATTGTCAGAGATCTTATTTCAGTGGTCAGTGTAGACAAAAAGGGATTGGGTTGGGTATAACAATAGTTACAAATTTTCTTTGTTTGCTTTCTGTGCCCTATTGTGTTTTGTACTATCTTATTCAACAACCTAACTTGTCTGAGGCACGAGTATCTGACCTCCTGACATTTAAACTAATGTTCAGTTTTCAATGAGCCAGACAAAATTACATTTAAATATGGAATTACATAAACCAAAACAACATGGAGAAACATAATGAAAGTATTACATCAGAAACATCTGTTAGTGAAGATAGGACAAAATTGAAAGTGCAGGGTGGGGGGGTGAATATGTACTTTGTGGTATTTGAATGTCAAAATAATAGAGGCTTGTTCACAACGTCATAAAGACTTCTGGACATTTCATGTCTAGATTTACAATGGCTATGGTGGCACCATGATTTCCTTGATAAGGACATCCTGCCCACAAAGGCGTATTTATTCCTTCAAACACTAGCAATTCTCTGCTGCGTGGTCAAATGTCAGGAGTTTCATTTGATTGGACATGATAAAGCTGTCTGCCTTGTAATTAAAGCTCAACGTCTGTGGCCGCGTGCTCTCACGTTGGAATAATTTGCTTTGTTCAAAGAGCTCAGTGTCATTGTTCCACCACTTCCTGTTTCTTTCATTCTTTTATTCGACGAGTCCTGTGAGCATGACCTCAGTGGCCCACCCAAGCAGTTTCTCCCCCTCATTCTGTTTCGTCTTGTTCAGTCTCCCTGCCCCTCCCATGTTCTGGTTTTGTCCACTGAAAAGTGCACCACATAGTACCTGAAATCATATCTCCTGACTGATTGATGTCAGTGACAGGTAACCTCATCAGCAGTAAGATGGACAACTTTTGTGCCCTGGAGCCATACTGACATGCTCTATTTAAAAAAAGGCCTTTTTAGTCTGTTTTTTGACAAGTGTTAATGCTCAACTATACCACCCAGGAAACACATATGGAACTGACTAGTGTTAATGTTTTTTTATACATTTCGTTAATACAAAGATAAGGCCACCCATCATCACTACTAGTATTATGTGTATTTTTTTTATTATTATTTTTTTTTTTTACAATCACATTTAGTGTTTTAAAATATTTAATATTCACCAGAGCAAAATGTATTCCCTTTCTAATTTTCATTTCCGCTTTCTTTGTAGGATGTTGCAGAATAACCAGTTAGAGAGATTGCCCAGTGAAGACCCTTGGGAATTACCCAATTTGCTTTCTCTGTAAGTATAACATAGTTCAAGTGATCAAAAGCAAACTTGGGCTGTTAGAGATTTACATGAAACAATGGTGTATATTAAAGCAACACTGGATAGGCTGACATGCCAAGTGCGGACCTCCTGGTTGTGACCACAGCTTCAAGCTTAACAGCTGGAATAAAATGGATACACTTGATTCAAAGATTGGTCTCATGTGAAATGTTATTCCGCTTAGAATAAGTTCCCATTGTGTCCCAACAAAATTAATCTAAATGGATGTGGAACTGTTTATCCAGGAACATTTACATTATCAAGAATTGTGTATCAGATATTGCATCCTAAGCACAGCACACAATAAACGATTTAACACCCCTCTATCAGATAAGATCTCTAGCAGTAGTTATTTGGTCTACAGTGCAATCTAGTCATGAGGTAACTCTTGGCATTTCTCTCTAATAGTTGATGCAGGAAAGCCCAGTTATTTATATGCCTATTAGGACCATTAGGCCCTTCATTAAAGAACTCCCCACCAGGGAGGATCAAGTTTGCAATTTAGGACACACATGGTAGTGGTAAAACAGGTGTACTTTGGCTGTATAATAGTGAGACAAGTAGAATTTTTTTCAGGAAAATTTCTTCTTTTTTTGGTGGGGGGGGTAGATTTTCGATCACACAAAAAATTAATGGAAATCCAACAAATAAAGAACTAAGAGCGAGTAACAAAATGCATAGTAGTTCTTGTGTAGTCTGTGCAATTCAGTATTTCAAATGAATACAGTTAGAAAATGAATTCAGTTGATCTGGGTTTGTACTTTTTCCCTAAGAGCTATTAGCTAAATGCTAACTTACAACAGAGACAAATATGATATTCTTCTTGAGGAAGACAAAACGTGACTACGTCACATTTAATATCATAACGGTGAAAAAGAGGAGCCTTTACAGGGCTGTTGGCGCATCTGGAACCCATGAGGAAACCGCCAGACACTGTGCACTGGCTCCTGAGTGAGCGCTGGGAGATTCAATGAGCTGTGAAGAGCCCAATTTTCCATCAGTTACTCTTCCCTCTTCCCTTATGTCCAAAGTTTCCCTCTTAATCGGAATCACGCCCCCTTCCTAACTGGTTCCCCATGAAAAGGTCAGAATCTAAATATTGTCTGGTATTTTGTCTGGCCTTGTCCATCTGCTCCACTTACATCCACCCCTCGACTCCTTTCAATTATTCCCGATGCCAGTCAGCATCCTGGAGCGGAGCTGCACACCCACTTTTTTCCAAATGAATAATTCCATGTAAATATCCATGCTCTCATTTCCTTCTACCTTTGCGAGGATGTTTTCATTAGAGTCATGGCGTACCAATTTAATTCCTTTGCCACCAACAGAGTTTTTTTTTTCCACATGGAAGACCCGCCTGGTTCCAGAAGAGGCTCCAGACGTGCATAGACTGTGTCCAGGCCCTCCCTGTAGTGAGGCAGAGACTCTGGCATTCTTCCAGACAACTTACGCTCACTTTCAATCCCCCATAACAAAGAATATGCAGTGATTTAGCTAGGTGCTCTATCCTGAGTTCCCACAAGAGTATAAAGGCATTTAGTTCTCAACAAACATGTAATTTAGGGTAATGATAAGATGAGGATCGGTTAACCACTGGGGGGGCTATAAGGTTTGAAGTCCACTGGCGCCCAATGTAGACAGAGGGAAGATGAGTTGGGGCAGGACAGAGGATTGGTGATGAAACTCATCTGTGTTTCTTTACTAGAGTTTAGGACTGTAGGCTATACCTGCTACACTCAGCACAGAGCATCCTTTGATGTCAAGACCATCCTTCCAGGATTTAATCTATGACAGAAAAATCTGATAAAGTTCTAGTAAAAGCTGAGCAACAAGACTCACCTTCCTTAAATCAGAGGCAACGCAATACCTTTTGATCACATGATGCCTACCAATAAGATTCCACACAAAAGGGGCCACGTTAGCAATGTTTACACATTGAATTCCAAGCCAGATGATTGAGGCATCATCAGCAAGATGTTTGTGTTTACCTAGCAGGGTTGCACTGCATGGAAAATGCAGTCTGAGAATACGGGGCGTTTTTTTAAGCCAAGTGGCATTGTACTTTGGGTTCAAGTTCTTCTTCGATTGATGCTTGTCATGCATTACCCTCAGCTGAAGGTCTCGAGGGTAGAGTAGGCCAGAGGGAAGGTGAGGAGAGGCCAGTGTAAAATTAATGTGTGTGAAAGGTCATGGGGGGAAATGCAGAGGAAGTGCTTGCGGCTAACTCCGCATGCTCTTCTGCTATCATACATCAAGACTTGCTGATCACTAAGGTTCAACACCACCCCCCCCCCCACACCCCATTCACTGAATCCAGGGGGCAACATTCGTTAGATCAAAGTCTTAACTTGTTGACATAGGAAGGACATTCATCTTGGTTGTGGAGATGTCAAGGACTGTGAACAACAGCCTTGCAAAAAAATGGGGTGGGTGGAGAGAATTTCGATTTGTGAAAGAATCCAAACGTCGGCACTTTCAGTTATTTCCAGCAACCTTTGATGGTTTTTTTTTTGTTTGTTTGTTTGTTTTTTGCTTTTATCTTTAGCTCAGTTTCTTTGTTTAATTTCCAAAAATCAGAGAGAAAAACTGTTCAATAGCATCTTAAAGCATTCCAATCAGTGTGGAGCAACAATTGCTTGGTGGCTTTAACCAAATCAACTCACCATGCCGCAAAGCCATCAAATTATCAGTCGGTGCTTTATTACACCATATGAGCGCAAGCAAAATGAAAGAGAAATGGCCAATTTTCAAAACGCCTTCATGTGGTTGGATCGAGAGTGGAATCTTTGCCTTGACAGCCCTTGTACGCCTGGTTTGTGATTGCACAACTTTTCTTTGTATCCTCTGAAAGCCACTTGTTGTGATTTAGCACCCTTTCTCTGAATGCTTTAAATTGAAAAACGTAAAAACCCACAAAGCATAGCACTCCACCTGTGGGCTCCCAATGCTTCATCAAACATTCAGAGCGGCGACCGTGCCAAAACTCTCATTAAACAAGTCCATGCTGGAGGAACTAAAGATAGCTTCATAAAACACTTGCATATAAATCGCTTGGGGGAAAACTAAATCACTCAGGTAGTGGTGCCAATCCTTGCACCAGAAGAACAAAAGACAGAAACAAAGAGGCAACAAAATTATGCTTTAATTATGATATCGTCAAAGCAGAAATGTTGTGACCGCAGACCACAGCATGGTATCTCTTTCTGTTTAGCCACAATTGGTGCCTCCTTTGTTCATCTTTTTTTATGTACCTCTGTAAGGCATGGCAGTTTGATGAATAAAATGAAAGAGGTAGATTCCGTGACAGGACACTGCAAGGACAAGGAGTGTTGCAGTTGACTGGGTCACAAACATTGTGGGGCTGGTGTCATGCCAGGTCAAGCCTCAATACCAAAAAACTAGTGGAGAAAAACAAGTATATTTTATGAAGGGTGGGTAATGTACAGTGTCTAGTTAACACAGGTTCAGAAACTTCCTTCAGTAATTCATGTACATGGAAAGAATATACTACCTGTCCTGCAATTGCTCATTTTCACTAATATCTCCTGCTAAGACACCTGGTTAAACATAACTGACTGTATTATCTGCTCATTTTCTGCTCCATACATAAACTGTGTACGGGAATAAACATCTGCTTCTGTTCATTCTAATAAAAACAGGCGTCTGGATGCCAACCTGATTATGGAGGTGCCAGCAAGGACTCTCTCGGGTATGCGGTCCCTGCGGCACTTGTGGCTTGATGACAATGCCCTGACAGAGATCCCAGTAAGCGCCCTCAACGACCTCTCTTCGCTTCAGGCTATGACCCTTGCCCTAAACCGCATCACCCACATCCCAGACTATGCCTTCAAGAACCTTTCCAACCTGGTTGTGCTGTACGTATCTACTTCCACAAAACATGAATAAACCAATTAGGATGTATTCCTGGATCAACTTGTTTAATAACTAACCTTAACATATATCTAGTCCCTTCAAACAGATGAGAAGTGTCCGAATGTTCTTAAATGTATACTTCACCCAAAACTGAAAATTCTGTCATTAGTTATTCACCTTCATGTCATTTCAAACCCGTAAGACCTTCATTCTTCGGGATGGGAATTAAGAACTTTTTGATGAAATCCAAAAGCTTTCTAATCCTGACTAGACTGCAATGAAACTGACACATTCATGTAGTAAGGACAACGTTAGTGGTTCAACCACAATTTTATGAAGGTACGTGAATACTTTCTGTCCACAAAGAAAACAAAATTAACTTAAAAAAAAAAAAAACAAAAAAAAAAAACACTTTTGTTATTCAACAATTTCTTCTTTTCCGTGTCTGTCTCCACCGCACGTTCACAAGAGTACAATGACGCATGCAACATCAGGGTGAGTAATTAATGACAGAATTTTCATTTTTGGGTGAACTAAGACTTTAAAGCCCCTAACCCCAATCTTAAACGTTTTACCCTAACCCTTGATCTATTTGACTAAATCACACTAACTATAGTGCTTGTGTCAGTATGAGGAAGGGAAGCCATGAAATAAGAGGAAGTTGGAACACATGTCTTGGTTAGACAGGACACCACAAGAATCTTAAACTCTTTCAATTACAAAGCAGTGAAATGATAGTGTGGATTAATTTTATATCTCATCCACCACTGGTTTACGTTCATTTGAAGCAATGTACACAGTCAAGCAGGTGTCATTCCTGGGGTATGTTTTGATGTTTACTATAATCCTAATGAATGTTTTCATGTTTAGACATCTTCATAACAACATGATCCGGACCCTCGGACAGAACTGCTTTGAGGGTCTGCACAGCCTCGAGACTCTGTAAGTTGACTGTCCCCTCATGAAAGATTAAAAACATGAAAGTATTTCCTGTTTTTAATGTAAACAAACCCTGATCTGTTATTTGATTTTGGCATCCTCTTGGAATCATTATGGAAGGGGCTGCATCTATAAATATAAATAAAAATTACTAGCAAACTCGCCTAACTTTACTTATGCTCAGTGGTTCAGCTTTGTGTGAACTATAAACAAATCATTCTTTACACAATACTTCTGCTGTTGAGATACGCACATGTTAATTGCAGTACCTTGTTTTTTTAAAAACACTCTTACCTCTCATTAAAATTAAAGAATGCATCTATGGCAGTCTTTCATTTTCCGTGATAGAAACAACAATAATGTCCTGACAATGACTTCAGTGTTGGATAATTTCTTTAGTGTTCCATACAAAAATATATGTGGAAACTATACAGTGATTTTTAGGGGAACTTTGTGGTTTTAGTTATCATGTGGCTGATTTTGGTATCACAGCTGTCCTTTAGCTTCATATATTCAGCACAGGTTTTTTTTTTTTTTTTGGTGCAATGTCAATAGCATGACCCTTGTTAGAGGTGGTTGAATTTATATTATATTTTTTATATAATTTTACTGTAACTTTAATGCAATTTACCTGACAGTCTGCATGTAAAACATGATGAAATTAATAATAATATGAGTATGGATAAATTAACATACTAGTAAAAATACAGTTAAGAATATCATGATTTCATGGCTACTGGTAACAATTGCATTACTGAATGTGGTAGATTGAGATCAAATGTTAAATAGGCACAATAAATACACTAGAAATGCTATTAAAATTCATGAGAAATTTTGAAAGGGGCTTACGAACCTGAGCCAATGCATATTTGTAATGTAATGTATGAAAGACATTACATAGACCATGCTATGAAAGTTTGGCTTTAAAAGAATAAGCATATGCTGAAGTCACGGTGGTCTCCAGGATACAGAGAGGTTCACACCTGCTTTTTAACAGCCTGCTGAAGTGCTAAAGATGACGTTTTCCTCTTTACGAGAAGGATTTCAGTCTTGAGAATTGCACACACTGAACTGAAACACTTCATTTGAAAGCAATCACTGAGAAAGCGTGCGCTGAAACTCTCCCGTGGCGATTCTGATGCTCGATAAATTTGGCTTTTGGAAGATTTGCTTCAAGGAGAAAATATTTAAGCTCTTGAAAATGATAAAAATGATACAAGGCTAGAGTGCTAGGAAAATTTGTTATGATATTTAATTATAATTATATATATATATATTTGGGCTGAGGGGGTTCCTTATGAAAAAACAATTTGAAAACCATTTCTGTTGGTGATAAAGTTTAGGATTCATTTGTACATTATACTCTTTTGTACAAGAACAAGAATAAGTCACGTGTTAGTATTTTCTAAGTATCAAGCATTACAATTAAAATTCCATACTATTAAAAAAGCTCCCAGAAACTGTAATATGTAGTCATGTTGCATATTGAATGGCATTTTAATTACCGTTATAATGATCGCTAAGCAAGAAACTAATCTTCCTGAGGCAAATATTCTTATATGTAACATGACACACTGGAAGAAATCATGCCAGCTGTCTCAGTTCAGTTGCACATGTGAGTTTGGGAAGTGTTGAGCTTTCTTGAAACAACAGATGGAAACATGTTTGCCTTCTTTAGGAGGTCTCAGACATCTTTTTGTGCGACATTGTGCATCTTTTTATTGATGCTACTGTAATCCCCATCACTGTAATTATCTCTGAAAACGCATTCACAACCATCAGACAAAGTGGCCACCACAGTGTTGTTTTGTTATGATGCCTGATGATTTAGCTTTCAAACAAACTTCTGCGTGGTTTGACGAATTGTAAATCGAGGTAACTGACAGCTCCCGTTCTAAACAATGAGGTCTTCCCAGGAAATGAAAGTCATTCCTCTTCTCTGCTATATCAAAGTAATGTCTCCAAACAAGTCTGACGGATGTTCTAAACAAAACCAGGATGTAGACATGGCAGGACCACGCGGCACGGCTCACCCACAGCAGTGTGTTCCCAGTCTCTCCATATGCAGCCCATTTTATAGGCCGCAAGCGCAAGTGGATTTCCATGCAGTGTTTGAAGAAAATTACTTAAACACTTACATGACTCACTAGAAGTGAGCGAACTAATGAATAAAAAGATGTTGATTCACATTCATATAATCGAAATGGCTCATGTTGTTTAAAAGTGCTACTTTTAAAAATAAATTCTTTATTGGCATCGATGGTTCCATGAAAAACCTTCACCATCCATGGAAACTTTCCAATCCACAAGAGGTTTTTCACAGTGGAAAAAAAGGTTCTTTGAATTATTAAAGTGTTCTTCACACTATGAAACATTGGTTCTTTTAAAGAAAGGTTCTTTGGGGAACTAAAAATGGTTCTTCTATAGCACCGCTGTGAAAACCCCCTTTTGGAATCTTTATTTTTAGCATTTACAAGCCTCTGTGGTGCATGCCAACCAGCCCAACAACAATGGTTCAACCAGTGGCATAAGTTTGGGGCGTAGCTATCTTTGTGTTCAAAAATGTGTAACTTTTGCAATTTGGTTGTTGATGCTAATGGTGCAGAAATACTTCAGCTTTAAGCAAATTTGTCATATATCAAGGATCTCCTGAAGTATTTTTTTCTTTTCACCTTAAACTTAGGCCAAGTTCACTTTAACACTCTTGTGCAACACAGACACACTTACACACATATAAACACACACATGTACACCCACACACTGGAATTAAGCAAGTGCTTCGCCCATTCTGGATGGCGGCCAACGCAGGTCCACCCCTATTCACCAAGCTCACTTCAAACGCACTGGCTACCTGCCAGAAACTTTTTTTTCCCTTTAAAAAAAAACTAAAATATATAAACATTTGGACTGTTTTGAAAGTGTACACTTAATACTAAAGGATAAGACATATAATTATGGGTATGAAGAGACACATTGAGGATTGGGTATTGTAACTTTGGGGAGCGGACGATATGACTAAGACCTGGGCCTTCACGAGGGGATACAGGGCCAAAGGCACCTATTAATGCCGCCCAGTTGCCTTTACTGGGCAAAAAGGTTTGTGGAAAAAAAAAGTCTCCTATTCAATTATAGGATTTTCCCAATAATTATTCTCTGAAAAACTCCAAAAGAATCAGAGATGAAAAGGAACGCTGAGATCCAAGGAAAACAACATGCAAACTATGGCCATAAACACATTGTTCTTGCACTTGCGTGTAAAGGCCGCTCGCCCTTAGCAACCACCCATGTTTTGGTTCAAGTGCGGTTTTTGGACGCAGGTTTCCTAGAAGGCTAATGAAATGCATACAACAAAAATAATGTATGCAGAGGAGAGAGGTCACGCCATGTCAGATTAGCTTAGAACAGCTGTCTTGGTCTCCAAGGAGCAGCCAACACGGAAAACCCGCAAGGTCACAGGGAGGGATTTTGACTGATTGGAACCACAGTTCTTAAGTGTTTGCTTATGTTACAGACACGTAGGATGAAAGATCAAATAAAAACGTCAAAACAGTTGGGCTAATATGTTAGGAGACAGCTAATTGTTGTTCGAAAGGTGGTCTTATGCAATATGTACAAGTTCTTTTTCTCTTAGCTTGTGTTTCTCAAAGTTCTTCTGCTCTTATGGTTGGTCTTCTTTCTCTAGGGAATTGAACTTCAATGAGCTTCAAGAGTTCCCCGTGGCCATTCGCACACTCGCCAAGCTTCAGGAACTGTGAGTAACCGAGACTAACTTACCCGTCAGTGTGCTTCCTTTAAAGTGGACCGCTTGGCCTGGCCTCATGCTCCTTGTAAATCCCGCTTAGTCCCTAGAATGTGGTTCTCAAGCACAAGTCTCCTGAAAAAAGCAGATGCTTGGAGATGAGCTCTTAAGTCCTTCCTTCTCAAGTATCCTAAAGTGTTTTTTTGCCTGCGGGACTGCCTCCAGACAGGTGTTTCTGTAAGATACAAAGGATGTTTACATGGGCAAATGTGAACTGATGCAACCAAATGGCTCACATATGCTTATGGAGGAGTTTGAGATAAAAATGCAACTGTACTCGATTGTCCAAGGTGATGAATTCATTTTCAGTACCCAAAAAGGACCTTATAGCCTTGTTTATTTAACATGCGTAATTATTTTAGACTGTTTAGAATTTTTGGATTAAAATTGGCTGGCAATGTGTGTGCCATAAATTAACTTTAGTGTGTTATATTTATAGTGACAGCAGATGATGATGAATTATAAGCTGTTGCAGCAGTTGAATGTGCGTCCGCTCCGAATAGCATGTCAGCGCTACAATTTATAGGCTATACGGAGCAGATGCAGTTAGCAAAAGCACTCTGCAAAGCTGGTCTTGATCGCTGGATTTCCTCATCCCATAGTGGACTGTGTTCAAGTGTGCAGATGGTCATATTCTCACTCTCCATGCATCTTACAGGGGTTTCCACAACAACAACATTAAGGCCATTCCCGAGAGAGCGTTTGTGGGGAACCCACTTCTGCAGACCATGTGAGTATCTTGTCTCAGCAACTTCTCTGAGCTTCTCTGTTGACTAAACATGCCACACTGTGTGACAGAAAGACATGTTATAAAAGTCTGTTTATCTCAGCCAACGAACCAGGAAATGTGCGACAAATATTTGGATCGTTTTACAAACGGGTGCCTTTTTTGTCCTCTTTTACAAGTCTAAATATGTGCAAATGGTATGTGTAAATAACACATCAACAAAGCAGATTTATTGTATTATGATGGTAAAAAGGTTAGCATTAAAGATTTTTAAACATAGAAAGAGAGATCAAAGTAAAAGCAAGTTAGTTTTATTTTGTCTATGTTTGTCTATATGATTAGATTTTCATTGTGTTTAAAATATTTTGACACCTTTTTCTTAATGTTTTTAAGAGTGTTTCCAGTTCACAGGTCAATCCTGTTACCAACATAACTACCTATTATAAAAGTAATGTACTATTCCATAGATTAAAAAATAATAATAATAATCACACCTTTTTCGCACTTATAGACAAAAATGGACATAAACATGTCAAAAGATGTCAATCAATCTACTGAACAGTACTTTTTTAAAATATGTGATATTAGTGATAGTAACAGAGTTGGCATAAAATTATTTTAATTTAAAAAAAGGAGAGATAAAGCCAAAATTAGCTCTATTTTGTCTATATTTTATCTGTTTAAACATGGTAAAAAAAAAAGGAAAAAAGTTATATGGTTATGTCAA
This sequence comes from Cyprinus carpio, assembly GCF_018340385.1. NCBI lineage: Eukaryota > Metazoa > Chordata > Actinopteri > Cypriniformes > Cyprinidae > Cyprinus > Cyprinus carpio. Next base: position 6,683,167 of record NC_056619.1, on the reverse strand, counting down.
CCCTGTTACCAATTTATTTGGTTTTACATTTCAGCCCTGTTACCAAGATTCTGAATAGCAAAAAAAAAAAAAAAAGATTTTTTAGTTAGAAATAGTTACACTAAAAAATCTCAGTAGATAATTGAATTGTAAAATTGTCATCCCTGTTAAGCCTGTGTTATACCTTCCGTGTCCGCGAGTGTCCACTATGGTATGCATAACATAAAAATATCCAACAGAGAGCACGCACGCACTCTCCGAACACACACACGCACACCTCCCATTTTCCGCCACAATACTTCAAATCAAAAAAACACACATGTGTGAAGAAGCCCAATAATACCGTTGCTACTCGAACTTGTACAATCCGTCAATAAAACAATATAAAGACAGCCAGTAGTGCAATAATTCTGGGCAATTGTTTGTTCGCATGTTTGTGGAACTGTGGAATTCTTTACCAATTGAGATAAGGCAAGCTAAAACTCCTAGTATTTTTAAATCTCGCCTTAAAACTCATTTTTTAGGGTAGCTTTTAATTAAACATTTGTATTATTTTTATATTGTTTTATTTGTTGTTGTTTTGATTGTATTTCTTTTCATTTTCTTGCTTGTATTATTTTATACAGTGTATTGTTTTATTTGTTTTTTTTGTCAGTGCTTTGAGATCTACATTTAAAGGTACTATAGAAAAAAAAACGTTTATTATTATTATGATTATTATTGTTGTGGAGCGGACCATCAGAGAACGCTTTGGTAGTATAAATACAAGTAGTCCACGTTCGCATTGTCCGTGTACGTGTCCGGATCACTCATGCAGAAAGTATAACACAGGCTTTATTGTACAGTACAACAAATAGTTACTCTCAGCATACAGGAAATTAGGTTTTATTCATTTAGATTTAATTTGGATATGGCACTGTGTCATTTATTAACGCTTAAATACAATCTTTCCTGAAATAATGTAAATATCCTTGTCAAAATGGAACAGTCACTCATTTAGAATGATCTATTCAGTTTCTAACAAAAGTTGTCTTTTTCTTCTCTGTTTAGTCATTTCTACGAGAATCCCATTCAGTTTGTTGGCAGATCAGCATTTCAGTTCTTGCCAAAGTTACACACGCTGTAAGTACAAGTCTATGTGTGAAATGATAACACACACATGATTAAACAGAGCAGTTTGGCTTCCGATAGGCACCTCTAAAGTACCAGTTGGCAAATGTGTATAATTTCCATTCCATCATCGCTTTCATTTTGATGAATACTGTAATCTTGCTCGCCTCTTGCCATCACGTCTCTCATAAGTAAACATTAAACTAGTAATTTGTCTCCAAAAAACAGCACGATTCAATTATAACCTCATAAATGCCAAAATATGAGATTTGGCTTTTCAAAAAACGTATAAAAAGTCATTTATCTCTCTCCAATTACACAGACAGTGCATAAGAATGCTGTGAGAGTCTATTCAACCTCCATTGTTTTGATATGAAGTCTTCTGTTGATGATTTTGGGTAGTGTTCAAGATGATGGAATCAAGTGGAATAATATTGCCTCTAGATGATGGAGAGCTAAGTGTGTATGGTAACAGTAGACATCCCTGTGGTTTTGCTGGACGACATCTTCATTAGCAGAACGATCCTCACTAATGAGTTATCTAATCTCGTTTTAGCTCTTTGAACGGGGCCACTGAGATCCGAGAGTTTCCCGATTTGAAAGGAACCAGCAGCCTGCAAGTTCTGTGAGTCTGAGATCAGATGTCCCCATTTCACGCAGGATCAGTTTCACTTAAGAGACTTCCAGAAGTTCTTCCCACCGATGAGGACAAAGGAATAACCATTGACAAAATAGAGATGCTTTTACTGAACTCTCACCATGTCAGCGAGTTTCGTACAAAGTTAAAATTGATGCAGGGCAAAGGCATACTGAACCGAGCACTTACGTTTACTGGTGGATGATCGGTTAATATAAAGCCCTGTATATGATTACTAATCCTAAAGGAGCATTAAACCATTCATTAGAGTTAAAGAGAAGGGTTTTGAAACGGGTTTTGGTTGCGCACCAATCTCGCGTCATTGTTAAGGGCTGTCTAAGTGCCGGATGGGATGCTCAAACTAAATTTTAAAGGAAATCGTTACATCTTTGCCTATACAGCTTGGATAGAAAGCTACATTTTTCGAGAAAAACTGAACTGCGCCTTGTATTTACCTACAGGTCTGAAACACACTGAAAATACACTTTTCCATTACAAATGTCTGGACATCCTTAGAATGAGATGTATTTTTTTTTTCTTATAATCTTTTGCAGTGCATGCACATTCTGTTTGTCTCCTGTTTGGCACACACACCTTCAGTGCAAACTCTTCTCTTTGATTTTCTTTCAGTACGTTGACCCGAGCTGGACTGACCGGCCTGCCATACGATCTCTGCCACCTGCTGCCTAAATTAAGAGTGCTGTGAGTGTCCAAACACAAATATGCTCCTGCAACACACAAACACATCTGAAACCTCAAACGATTCCTAAAGATCAGGGCTGGCAAAGGGAGTTCAAATTCATCCTGAGGGATTCGATGTAACCAAACTTTCAAGGAGTTCCTAAAAGCCTCTTTTAACATGAACTTCAAAACACACCAGAAGGCAGATATTTAGCCAAATTTACAAAGAGAGCAAAGTGATCATTTTTAGCAGTTATGCCATGCTTGTGCAAACAATTTAAAAGTTGAAAATTAAGTAATTTTTTACTTTTTTGCTTTGCTTTAATAACTCTGTTTTAGATGGATAATAGCAACCACTTAAAGGTGGGCAAGCTCAGTTAGAGAAACCCCTGCAGGAAGTGTGAAACTTTATGTAACTGTTCAAATGAAGAATTAGACCTCTGGGGAAAGTAGCTGCTTAACATGCCATTCTCTCTCTCTATATATATTCACTTAATCTGTCTCCAAGGTTTCTTCTTGCATTAACACTTCAGTACACTAATTAGGTAAAAATAAAGACAAAAATAAACACTAAAAGAAATGTAACTAGGAGGGCAAATTATAATGTAATTCTATAAATAACATTAAGAAATGTTTACGTTTGTTCAAAAACAGTATAAGGGAGAGACGGTGCATGTGTAGAAAAATGGGAAAATTGTAACCCTCATGTGAGATCATGCTAATTTGAACTAAAGAAGCAAAGTCATACCATTATTGCCAGATTTTTAACATTTGTCTATACAAGCAGTTTGGTCATTTTACATTTAAGTAGATAGCTCTATGAGAAATGACTTGCCTCAATTGGGACTTAATGGGAAATGCTTAGCGTCATCATTGAGGCTTATTGTGCAATCTGTAATTTCTGTATTACAAGTGTCAGAACTACTAAAATAATGATTGTTGTATGAAAAAAAAATGTTTACAATTTTTAAACTGGCGCAGAAGGATTATTCTATGGGGGTGTTTACACGAAAAACATTTTCAACTAAAAAATAGAACATTTTGGCCATTCATTTACACAATAATGTTGTTTACACAATAACAATTGCGATTTCTTGAAAATGCTATTGTTATTGTCTCTATGTTAACTACAAAAACATGAATTTGTGAAAACTGTGACTTGATGTGCATGAGTGTTCAGTTTATAGGTATGTATGCAGACACAAAGTGTTTCTTTAAACAAAGGAATATCGCCAACTACTGGCCTAGGCCTGGCATGCATAATATAGCAATTTAGCTGTTTTGGCTGATCCGTGTGAATGGAGATGGTTTTTGTCATCTGTATGTGAAAAATTTCTTAAACTGTACCGTTTTGAATACATTATCAGGTAAATGTACCCTTACATTAAAATTAATTATAGGCTACACTTTGTGTATTTCCATATAAATTCATGCTGTTTAAGATAAAGATGTCTTGTCTTGTTAAGAAAGTTTTACGCATCCTTTACTGACAGCACACTTCAGTTATGAGGAATCTTCCATTTACAGACAGTCTATATGTGTTTGATTTCAGGGAGCTGTCGCACAATGCCATCGAAGAGCTGCCGAGTTTCTACCACTGTGCCTCTCTTCAGGAGATGTGAGTTCAGGCATCTCTCTCTCTCTCTCTCTAGTGAAACGGGAATAGAGTAATATCACTAACATATCTGTGATAACTCTAAGAGCCCTAAATAACCCACATAGTACCTGACAAATGACAGTCATTACTGTAGCAATCCATCAGTGTCCGTATTTGGGAAGCTTTCAATTGTGTTCATGATGTCTGCCATAGTGTGTGTTTGTGTGATGCAGTAATGCCAGTTCTTTTGTTTTGACTCGGCAGAGGCCTGCAGCACAATCTGATCAAACAGATTGAGATGAACACATTCCAACAGCTCAGCTCTCTGCGTACACTGTGAGTACTGTACACACGCTCAGCTGGCCATAAGTGCCTCTATTTGGCATTTTTCTAATTTAATACACACTTCAATACAAATTATATTAGCAGAACAATTTGAGTGAACAATTCCATTGTCAAAACCACCTTTCCGAACTGCATGATTGACTTGAAAAATCAAGTTCACGTAATCATTTAGTGACTTTGATTACTGAACTAAAAATAATTCAATGTATCTTAAATATTTATGATTTAAAAAAAAAAAAAAAAAACTTTCAGCATTAAACTTCCAAAACATAACATTGCAATTTTTTATTCAAATTTTCAAAGTCATCCCTTCTGTATATATATAATTTGGGGGAATACTGATATTGTGGCAAGAGCATGCATGTTTTTAATTAAAGCATAAAAATAATAATAATAATAAAAAAGTATTGGCTCACCAATACTTCCCCCTAGAGGCCAAGGCATTCTACACAAATTAACCATAAACATCTTGTAAAACCAAAACCAAAAGGCAGAAAATCACATGCTAAAACTTTAAATAATGATTATTGTTAAAAGAATTTGAGAGCAAGACCTTGAGAAGATCAGATCTTGAGAATAATAAAATATTTAATATTGGCTGTCATGATCTGAGCAAAAACATTTCTGTTTTTCTGAGAAAATGAGAAATGACAGATGTACGGATGAGTGAATGATTTCTCATTACAGGGATCTAAGCTGGAACAGGATCAACACCGTCCACCCTGATGCCTTTTCCTCTCTTCAGTCGCTTATTAAACTGTAAGTATAATTTATGCGAATCAGCGGCAATGCATGACATCAGATTTAGCACTGAAGATAAAGATTAGACACCTCAGAGTCTAGATGTCTGTGTAGTCGTACAAAAACTGTTATTAAACTGTGACTTGGCACAACCATCCCATTTACACAGACAAAGAGATTCCATGTGCAATGCTTTGTTTGGCTCAAATTGAAAAGTCTGCGGTTGTAATCACGGTTAAAAGCTCTGCACAGCGGTGAAGACGTGCATTGTCAGTCACAGGCGATTAAATGCAAGCAGCATTAGGTAAAGAATGTGATGAATGAACGAGGGAGACTGATAAAGAGTGACAGAGTGTGGCTGATAAATGTGCGCAGCGGTGAACGAGTAGAGCGTCATACCAGAGTAGATACTGCAACAGTTATAAACCTCTAGTTTTCCTTGTGCAAATTCACTAGCAAACAACATGCATGGAAAAGTCAAATCACTGGTAGAGAAGTCAAAACCAGCAGTATTTGTTGACAGTTCTGGGCTCAATACAAGTACAGCTCCATCGACAGCATCTATTGCATGCTGTTGATTACCCCAGAAAATAATTTTGACTCGTCCCTCAGTTGTAAAAACAAGCAAAAAATATTTTCTGCGGTAATAAACAGCATGCCACAGATGCTGTCGATAGAGCTTAACTTGTATTGAACCTGGAACATGCAGCATTTTATTTAAACTGACACATTCTAGCTTTCATTGGGGTTAAAAGTTCAAGGCCTGTATACCAAAACATGTCGGTTTAAATAAAACTTTCTCCAATCAAGACATGCTGTTGGATTAGGACGCCGTTAAGTATTTGTTTTTCGACCTAAAATGTTTGAATTCCAAAATATTAAATCAAGTTGCATTTATTTTATATTTCAAAAAGTGGAATGGAAATATATTGGATATATTGCCAGATGTCAGTGTAAATCATTTATATTTAATGTGATATGTGGTTTCTCTGGTAAGACACCTGTGTGAACTTGAGGAGAACTGACTTCACACATCCACTAAAATCATTGACACACCAGCTGATTACAAGTAACTACAAAAATATGATGGTTCAATGTGATGTCTGATGGGGTAACAATTTTACTTTTATAAATGCTAGAAGCGCATGCATGATTCTGCTACTATGATTTCCAACTGAAGATCCCTGAAACACAATGTTGGCAAATGTTTAAACTATTTATGTGATGTGGGACATTTTAAGTAGATACTTCAAGTGTGGCTCCATCTGCAAGTTATTTTTATTTACACATGCTAATCTTCTATCTCCATCCAGAGATCTCACTGGGAACCGATTGAGCAGTCTCCCGCTCACTGGGCTAACAAGTCTCACTCATCTTAAACTGAAAGGAAACAAGGCACTCTCGCGTTCCTTCAGAGAAGAGGACTTCCCCAACATAAGGTACATTTGTGGTAACCAATAACCCCAAAAAATCAATCAACTCCGCCATCCCGCACAACAGATTAAAACACTTTCATGTTAAACCATCAAAGAAAATTCACAAGTGTATGTGGTTCTTAATTCCCACAACACAAATGCCTTGAATAGCTGAAAAACACATGAAGGTTTTGCTTTGTTTTCAGAGAAACGTTCAACTGTTTATAGAATTGACAGTTTCAAGATAATATGTTGCTCAAGGAACATTCTGTTCATTGGTACGAATAAACGGTTTCTGTTTGTTAAGTTTCCTAGAATATCTGGCTCAAAGCAAGTCATCTGACAAGCGGAAAGATTATTTCAAGATACCTCAATATTTGCAATACAGAGATTCCCGATTCATCAACTGCTCAGGGATTTGGAGACACTCCAAAACTTCAGTCTTAAGTACTTGTGTGATTTGATTAGCACCTTAAAAAAATGGGAGATTTCAAGTATTACCATTTCCTAAAAGCAACCAATTAAGCAAAAGCAAATGAAAGAGAATCACAGTTTCAACTGTGACCCAAATACATATAAAATAGTCCTTGCGGTTAGATGTATTGCTAGTTTACTTCATGCGTCATTTGTAGATTGATGAATCATTCTTCTCTGATTTCTTCCTCTGAAATGGGATCTTTTATAGTTTTCATATTTCCTCAAACTGATGCAACATGCTCTTATTTTTAATGTTCAAACTCCATTTGGAACAACTGAAGAAACAACTGATATAAACAGAATTGTATACATGGTGTCACTATCGTTGAAACAGGGTCATTGAGATGCCCTATGCCTATCAGTGCTGTGTTTTTGGAGCCTGCAACAGCTACAAAACAGCCAGCCAGTGGGAAGAACAGATGGGCAGTGAAGAGGAAGATCTCCAGAAGAAAGCTCTGTCCCTGTTCCCCATTCACTCCGACAACAACTGTAAGTCATACAGCTTCACTAGACCATCCTACAGATCTGGAAACATTATACCGTTTTGTAACTGTGAAAAAAGTTGCTTTACCATTTTACATATTACAATTGCTTTTAACTTACCAAAGTAATAGCATGGTATTCTTTGGAGTACTGCTACCTGCCAAAAGTTTGGTAACCTGCACATTATTCATTATTACTTTCTTCCACACTGTATTATTTTGCCAGAAATTAAGTATCCCCAACTAAGCAAGCCAAAGGCAACAGTGGCAAGGAACCCTAACTCCATTGGTAACAGAAATAAGGAGAAACTAGGCTCAGTTGGAGGCTAGTTCTTCTCTTGCCTCCTGAGTACCCCAAACAATACAGGCTTTGAGTACCCCCAACAGTACATATTTAGCATGTTTTGCTCATTTGGCACAACCATTTCAGGGTTGAAGTCTCTACTAACTAGCTGATGAGTTCAATCAGGTGTGTTTAATACAAAATGTGCAGAGATCTACACCAGGGGTGTCCAGTCCTCTTCCTGGCAGGCCACTCTCCTATAGAGTTTAGCTCCAAGCCCAAATAAACACCTGAGCCAGCTAATCATGGTCTTACTAGGCATACTAGAAACTTCCAGGCAGGTTTGTTCAGGCAATTTGGAGCTAAACTCTGCAGGACACAGGCCCTCCAGGACTGAGTTTGGACACCCCTGGTCTAAACACTGGACTGATGGAGTGCCTTGGAGTACCATGTAAATAAGGGGTTCTCAGCCCTGAGCCTCGAGGACCACTTTCCTACAGAGTTGAGCTCTAACCTTGACCAAACTCACTCCCCTGTAATTTTCTTGTTATCCTAAAGATATTAGGAGTGTTTGACTTGATCCAGCGCTGCGCAGAATGATCAGTGTTTGACAATCAAAGCAAGAGCTCTGATTTCAGTTTGATTAGGGTTGAAGCAAAACTCAGCAGGAAATTGGATCTTGAGGGCCAGAGTTTGAGAATCCCTTATGTAAATACTGTTGCACTCAACAGAACAGGTAGACTTCTTGAGATGGTCTTTCCACCGTGTGAACAAACATTCAAACAGCTAGAAGAAACCAGTTGGTTAGGTTGAAATTATCGGGGCAGGTTTCCAAACTTCAATACTGTATTGTAGCAAGTCACTCAAGTTTGTACAGTAAAACTTTTATCAGAGTCCCTGTAGCCAAAAATGAAAACACTGGCCCTACACAAACACGTTCCTCAAATGAAAGGAACATGTAAGAACCACTTGTAGCAGTTTTCCACAGAGTGTGTGTGTCTATTTTAATCTGCTCTGTTCTATCTGCCAGTCTCTTCATCTTTAATTAGCACAGTAGAAACATGTCAGGGCCTTACAGTAACCGCAGGTATTTGACAGATGAAATAAAATGTGTCTTTTCTCCATGCATTCCTTGATGCGATCTGATCAGGTTTCAGACTTGAAAGGAGCTCTCCGTAAATACACTCCATGGGAAATTAGATAAACATTAACAATTCAAGTTCCAAAACATACCATTTGGGTTATTGGAAAATAACAAAACCTGAACGCGAACAAAGCCTGATGATTGATTGCAAGCTGAAGAAGAAATGGAAAGTTGCGACTGAGATGTGTATGTGTTGAGTGGCGCTAAAGCCCTTAGATAAATTAATCCGTTCCAGCAGACTAGATGTCCACAACATGGTGATTTATCTTCTGCCAGACTGAGTGCATCATGTCATCTTGAAGAACACTGAAATCATAATGGTGTATAAGCACAAACCAAAGGTGCCTCATGCTTTTCATGTGTTCACTTGCAGATGACCTTGACTTAGAGGAATTCCAGTTAGCTATTGAAGAGTCCAAAGTACAAACCAGCATACAGTGTACCCCCATCCCAGGTAAATTCAACCAGCAGCAGATCTGAACTCAAGCTTATACGTACTGTATGCCATCAAGACTATAAAGGCCTGTTCACATCGAGTACAAACACACTAAACAACAAGTAATGCTGAAGAAAGACATACTTGCAAATAGTTTTTTACACCAAAACTATGCATGCTTCTCCAAATCATCACCAACACTTAAGTTTAGCGCTATTTGATTACACTCACTTAAATTTTATTTAAAAAAAATAAAAATAAAAATTATCAAAGAAAGCAAGCTGGTTTCAGCTATGACCTAATACTTATACAACAGTTCTTCTGGTTAGATTTTTTGATGGGTCACTGTTCTTTTTGCATTTTAATAGGACTAATTAAAGTGTAATTTTATGCATTGAAAAACACACAAGAGTACAAAATATTTTATGGCAAGGAAAATGTGGCCTATAATCTTTCTCAGATTTAATATTTTATGTCCTGGTTTCACAGACATGGCTTAGGTTAAGCCAGGATTAGACAATAGTTTAATTAGGACATTTAAGTAGTTTATTTTTATTTTTTATTTTTTTATAAACATACCTTAGAGAGAGAAAAATGTGTTCTTTCTGCTTAAATTCTGTTTTATCATTTCACCTCTTCAGGTCCATTTAAACCATGTGATAACCTGTTTGACAGTTGGGTGGTACGGCTTGGCATGTGGCTCATCTCTTTGGTCTCGCTGATGGGAAACAGCCTTCTCCTCATCACAGTCTTTGCATCCCCCAGCTATCTCTCCCCTGTTAAGTTCATCATCGGCACCATCAGTGGCGCCAACCTGCTTACGGGCCTGTGTACCGGCACCCTGGCACTGGTTGACGCCCGGACATTTGGAGAGTTCGCCTTGCATGGCGCTCAATGGGAAATGGGTGCAGGATGCCAAACAACAGGGTTTCTTTCAGTTCTAGCCTCAGAGGGCTCCATACTCTTCCTGACCTTGGCTGCAGTCCAGTGCAGCGTGTCCGTGTCGTGCGCTCGAGCCTACGGAAAGTCACCCTCTCTGGGAAGTGTGAGAGCTGCCGCAGTGGCGTGCTTGGCACTTTCGCTGGCAGTCGCCACTTTGCCGCTAATTGGGGTCGGGGAGTACGGGGCAACCCCGCTCTGCATTCCATCACCACTGCCGGACGGCGAACCTTCCACGTTGGGTTACATGGTCGCTCTGATAATGATGAACTCCCTGTGTTTCCTGGTGATCACCGGAACTTACATCAAACTGTACTGGGACCTGATGAAGGGCGAGTTCGACAGCATTTGGGATTGCGCCATGATCAAGCACGTGGCCTGGCTCATCTTCACCAACTGCCTGCTCTACTGCCCCGTGGCCTTCCTCACCTTCTCCTCCCTTCTGGGACTCTTTCCTGTGAGCGAGGAGGTTGTCAAATCAGTCGTCCTGGTGCTTCTGCCTCTTCCTGCATGCATCAATCCCTTGCTCTACCTTTTCTTCAATCCACACTTCCGTGAAGATGCACGTCTGCTTTTGAGCAGAGCTCACCGCCATCATGACCACAACCTGGATTCCTTCGTCTCTGTTGACACGGAGAAAAGCTCCTATGACTCCACTCAAGCCTTAGTGTCCTTTGCCGCTGAAGCAGATGCAGTATTCGAGAGTTCATCAGCACCCTCAGTGCCTCTCATCCCATGCCAGATGCAGATGAACCCCTCAACAGAGAGGGATAATGTTGCAGAGAACCTGGTCAGGTCAACACCAGGACTCACTGTCAAAGAGCAGGAGCACATTAGGAGCAGTGGACTGGACACTCATAATGGAACCTCCTTCTCTGGAGTCTACCACTCCACGCATCTCTCAACTCATTCTTAAGTCTTCTCCTAAACTCTAAAGTTTTTAAAGACCCTTTGAGCATGAGAAGTCGTGAGCCCACATATGAACTGACCCCTAAAACCTTCAGAGCTAATGAACAATGAACTGTGTTTTGGGACTATATATAACCACACTGTCCCAACTGCTACATGGCATTCTTAAAGGGGAAAAAAGGAAAGAAAGGCCTAATCACATATTGTGGCATAATCTTGTGGGCAATTTAGTAATTTAAGCAACAATCTTAAAATGTTCAAAAACAAATCTGCATTTATTTTTTCTAACTTGTTTAATTAGGCTTAAAAGAGTGTTCTGGGTTTAATATCACCTCCATGCATGAAATATTGATGATTTTCACTGAAAGTCATTTCTTTTTGGACTCAACCCTCTTTTTAAACAAGCAAAAACAAAAACAAAAAAATCAGGCATAATGTACATACAATGGGAGTCTATGAGGCTAAGTACTGCACCTGCATAAAAATTCAAATTTAGAATACGTCAACAAAACACGAATTAAATTCAATGACAGAAATTATGTTGGTAATGCATAACCAAAAATGAATCCACCTACAACAGTGGTCTCACATCTCATGAGCACTACATTTCATTGTTTTAAACCTGAAACATTCCTTTAATTAGGAAATATTACAGGGATGTTTGCTGATGTACAATGAGTAATGCATCTAAATATTTCAATGTGAAAAAAATGTCTCTACAAAAATCTTAATTTTTATGTAATTAATTATTTGCAAGTCATCACTTGCTTACTTGCCCCTAGATAAAAATAAATAAATAATAATAAAAAAATGTATGGGAAGGTAAATACCTATGTATATTTTCAAATAATATTACTGTCTTGAAAAACAACAACAACAAAAACATCATGCCAACAGGTGCTAAAACATACTGCCATAAACATACTCTCTGCAAGTACATAAAAGGCTTGGTAAACGCTCTGCAAGCTGTTCATGCTGTATATATTTAGCATGCATTGTGGCAGTAAAAAACTTGACAGAAGCAAAAATGCACCATAGGAGACATTATGCTTATTCATACCATAATCCACCTGACAGTAACTCTGAGAATGCAATACATAAAAAAATGAAAACACACTAAAACAAATTTAAAACTTTTTTTTTGTAATAATTTGTAATGCAACACATTTAAAAATTAAACACTGCATTAAATTCAAGCTTGCATAGCTTGTTTTTGTCAAGTCCACAGGATTAAGGTAGAGCAAAACATGAAATATACTGAACATGTTGACGCTATAAACTGAAAATTAAAAAGAACTATGAGTGATTTGAATAGATTGTAATAAAGCTTGGTCGGGAACTTTTACAGATTGTAAACTAGGCTAGCTATTGTATTGTAAAATATAACTACCTCTGATCT
>NC_056619.1:6335593-6348093 GCF_018340385.1 Cyprinus carpio | reverse complement strand
TTGCCGTCCGGTGAGAACACTCATGGACGGATCGGATTTGGGTCCGGTTACAACCTTCCTCGTCTCTTCAACTCCCCGCTGAAGAAGTCTGTAGTACAGCAAAGCCCGGTCACGCACACACACGTCGCTCTCTTCCTCTGCGGTAGACCAAAGAAAACAAGAAGCTCTTGACTAAATGTGTCAAAGGAAAACAAAATACCAAGAAGGGCACATCTGTGACCATTTCTCAGAATGAATCACACAGACTGAAAATAAACTAAAATGAGAACGGAAGAAGGGCCTGTGGCACAGTTTCTAAAATACTATGTGCACATAAATGACTAACATAATAGACTAATATATACATAGACTACTATTTAGACATATATATGTGACCCTGGGGCACAAAACCAGTTTTAAGTCGCTGGGGTATATTTGTAGCAATTAGCCAACAATACATTATATGGGTCAAAACTACACACCAATACAGTAATGTAAAAGGCGGCCCAGCATGTCTTGAGTCTCAGCGGGGCGGCACAGGAACATCTTGACTGCGGCGGTCAGCAGCTCCATCTTCACAGCCGAGGACAGCTCAGTCTTCAGCCCGTCTATGTAGCCCTCCATCACATAGGGGGCGCTACTGATTTGATCACCATGTTCTCCCAGAAGCCATAACAGAGCCTGCTTTCCCTGAGAAAAACAGTGAAAGGGTTTATCCTTCTCTGATAGGTCAATCATAAATTTGTAAAAAAGTGGCAAACACAGCCTGCTTGTTGTAGATGGTCATCATCTCACCTCACTGTCTTGAGGACTGTCAACACAGGCCCCTACGGTCTGACACACAGCGGCTGTACTCTGAGGACAGAACCACACCAAATCCCTGAACGTCTGGATCACGGCTAAAGACACACACAAGGACAAACAAACTGTTATTCAAGCTGGAGAAAGTGCCTACTAAAAGGTTTTTGAAAAGCAAACAGTACCTCCTTCAGAAACAAATGACTCTCCTTTATTCATTAACTAGAAGATATAAAAATCACAGGCATGCACAGGTGTGGCTCAGCCTCCTCTCATACCTGACGTGATGTGATCCTGTTTCAATCCCAGCAGTCCGGTCAGGATATCCAGACACTTTTCACTGTATGTTCGTGCAATACGACCTGAACAAAGAGAGAGAAACATTTTTCCTTAAAAATGTAGAAGTAACAGTAAAAGTCATTTCAGCAGGAAGCTGTGATGATAAATGAAAGAGTGTGATTTATATTACAGGACAAGCGATATGAAATGCCATACCGCCTGCTGTGGAAATATTACATTTAATAGTTAACCATTATTATAAATACTTAACAATATAAAATATAATATTTTATTTAACATAAATTAAAACAAAGCCATTAAGGATTAAAATTCTGTCTGTTTAGAAGTATATGTATTTTTTTATTACGTATTTGTACATATCACTTTGTAAGGGCACAGATTGTGTCCCTGTACTTTTGTGAAAACAAAGGTTCAATTCCATAATAAATATGTAAGATAAATTATTATATCTTAGCACGCAGAAGCTAATTTTAATCAAATCTCTGTACTACTAATACCCTTAAATTGTTATTTTTGCCTGTGCTGATCAACTGTATCTAATTAGAATCATACATTATAATAAATAATATATATATAAAAAGTAAAATAAATATTAAAATTATTAAATACATATTATAATTATATTTTTTTACAATGAATTGATGTTAGAATGATATTCAATTAAATGTATAAAACTATCAAAAATCTTTATACTTTTTTTTTTTTACAGAAAAGGAATGATTACTTATTACTTTGCATGCAACCCAGTAACCATTAGATTTTCTCTTTTAAAAAACGGCAAAATAAAAGGGCAAAAAACAAACAAACCCTGATTTAAACTCTGTTACCCATTTTAGTGTTTATTTATTTATTTTACATTAATATAAAAATAAATCAATTAAATTTGTTAATTTACAAGGCATTACTAAATGCAATGAAATCAGAGAGGATTGTAAACTATATTCAGACAAAATTTTAATAACAGGGTTGAAAAATCACAAAAAAAAAATTAGGCACCTCATCATGTTTAAAAAATAAATTAATTTGCCCCTTAATTGTGCAAAATGCCTACAACCTCCAATTTGACATTTGCTTCTCAAAATGAAGTTTCTGTATTTTAAACATTGTTTAATCAGTTGAGAGAAACAAACAGCATCTTGTACCTATAGCGGCAATGGCTGCCTGGGCCAGTTCAGGAGACACATCAGTGCAGTAGCTTCTCAGCTCCTCCAAAACCAAAGCCACATTTTCATCATTCACCAGCTCCACCAGGATCTCCATCTTGCGAAACTTAATGTAACTCGGTTCAGAGTATCCACAAAAGAAGCGTTTGTAATGCGTGCCAAAAAGGCCCGGCTGACTCCGCATGACCTGCTGTACGTGACAGAGGCCAGCAAAGCGAAGCTCGCGTGACGCAGCCCCGCAGGTGGCCAGCAGGGGCGCACTTGTGCGCAGAAGGGCGTCGGCCTGCACAGTCGGGTGGGCGGAGGCTAAATGAAGGAAGAGGCGGAGCGTGGCAACTGCGACGTGTGCGTGAGAGCTTAGGAGGAAGGCATCTAGTAGGCTGAGGATGTCGAACAACTCGTCGTCACTACGAGGACGGTAGCGTAGCAGGAATGTGAGGACTTCACTCTGAGCCCAACTGTCCAGGTCCTTCATTCTGAAAGAGAAAACACATCAAAAATTCAGTCATTAGACAATCTGTTAATAGGCTTGCATTTTGCTTTTGAAAGCCTTTGAAAACATTTTGCCATGCAAATAAATAATTAAATTAATTAAATTAAATTAAAACTAAACAGAACAAAACTACTAAAACCTAAACTAAGATTGAAATTAGAACTCAAAATATAAAAACAAGAGCACACTGAAAACTGATAAATACTATAATAGTATATAAATATAACAGTGTTATTTTAATATCATTTATATACGATTATAATTTTTATTAATATTTTGAATCAGTTTTTATATTTTAATTAACTATTTTTTGTGTCTGTTTTTTTTTTCAGTTTTAGTTTTAGTCATTTTAGTACATCATCAAGTTAAACTTAATTTAAATGAGAACTGTTGCCTTGGCAACTAGGGTTTTTTTTTTTTGTAATGTAAGTAAGCCTAAAATAACAAATTAATGTATTTGTTTATTTTTTTGTTAACTATTAAATCCTGAAATAGCCTAAAATAACAAATATCTCATATAAATATAATATAATACATTTACAAATTAGTAATTTAGGATTTTTTTTAAATATACTGTAAAATATACTGAAACTTCATTGAAATGCATGAAATATCAAAGGCATTAAACTAAAAAGGTTGAAAAGGTTTTTTTTTTTTGTTTTTTTTTAAATGGCAAAAATAGCACAGACCTGTTGAGAAGATGATGAGCAATGGGTTTGTTAATAACCACACCCCCCTCATCTTTGAGAATTTCCTCCAAGGCACGAAGACAGTTCACTACAACCACAGGGTCCGGGTCCCTCAGAAGAGCATACAGCTCATTCACTATAGTGCCATCTAAACAATACACATCCAGAGCATTTATTTACATGTATTCAGCTGGCAGACACTCACACATATATTAAAAGAAACTATGTATTTAAAGGAAAAGTTCACCCAAAAACTAAAATCTGTTTAGAATCTTAGCATCACTTGCTCAACAATGGATGCTCTGCAGTGAATGGGTGCCGTCAGAATGAGAGTCCAAACAGCTGATAAAAACATCACAAAGATCCACAAGTAATCCACACCACTCCAGTTCATTAATGTCCTGTGAAGCAGAAAGCTGAGCCTTTGTATGAAATATGTCTATATATATATATATATGGATCTCTCATTGGAGGAAGCATTATTATGAATCATGGACTGGTTTTCTGGCCAGAAGTGACAGTCTGAAGTTAAAAATAATAATAATAATAATGTCTTGATGGATTTTTTTTTTTTTTTTTTACAAACACAGCTTTTCTCTACACAAGACTGATGGACTGGAGTGGTGTAGATTACTTGTGGATTATTCTGATGTTTTTATCAGCTGTTTGGACTCTCATTCTGACGGCACCCATTCAACTGCAGAGGATCTGTTGATGAACAAATGATATAATGCTACATTTCTCCGAAGCTATTTCCATGAAGAAACAAACTCATCTACATCTTGGATGGCCTGAGGGCCATTTTCGGCTAATTTTTATTTTTGGATGAACAGAACTGTAATGCAGACATTCTACATTCATTACATAAAAAACATTATCCAGACTATCCAAGGCTGTTCAAATCCCCTGAGGATACACACCCTGCACATTTAGGAAATACAGGAAATGCTATTGTACTGTACTGCTGTTTAGAAGCATCATGATAAACATTTCCTAGATTTTCCTCTGCTTTTGATAAAAAAAAGTGTCTGTTTTCAACAAAAATGCAATCCAACAGGTTGTCTACAGATATGTGATGTGTTCTGTTGAAAATATGTAGTTTGTAGTTAAGAATTCTTCACATGCTGTAAGTCATCAGAGACGCTGAACCAGAAACATTCCTTTAAAGGGAACAGTCTGACCTAATATCACGAATCTCTCTGCTTATGCCCATTTATGCACATGTATTAAAATAAGCAAGTAATATTTATCACATTATCCTGAGCGAATGTGACCCCTGGAGCACAAAAGCAGTCTTAAGTCGCTGGGGTATATTTGTAGCAATAGCCAAAAAAAAAAAAAAACATTGTATGGGTCAAAATGACTGATTTTTCTTTTATGCCAAAAATCATTAGGATATTAAGTAAAGATCATGTTCCATGAAGATATTTTGTAAATTTCCTACCGTAAATGTATCAAAACTTAATTTTTGATTAGTAATATGCATTGTTAAGAATTCATTTGGACAACTTTAAAGGCGATTTTCTCAGTATTTGGATTTTTTTTACACCCTTAAATTCCAGATTTTCAAATAGTTGTATCTCCGCCAAATATTGTCCAATCCCATTAAACCATACATCAACGGAAAGCTTATTTAATCAGCTTTCAGCTGACGTATAAATCTCAATTTCGAAAAATTGACACTTTTGGTTTTGTGGTCCAGGGTCACAAATGTAATAATTCAGATGAACAGAATACTTGGCTCTACCGATCTCGGTGTTGGGCTGCAGACTGTGCATTTTGGCGCAACCAAGCACAGCGACTCTCCTTACGTAACTGGCCTTGTCCCGCAGACCAGCAACAATGGGCTGCTCTATGTACTCTGTCATTCCCGGCATCCTGAAAAGCAAGCAAATAAAAGAAGAAAATAACTAGGCTGCTTGGTTGCAAGGTGACTGCTCGGGTGTTGTTAGGTTGCTGTTGTTGTGTTGTTCTGAATGGTCTCTAGGTTGTTGCTAAGCGATTCTTAAGATGTCCTGGGTGCTTGCTAGTTTATTACAGTGTTCTGAACGGTTGCTAGGGTGTTGCTAAGGTGTCTTGGTTGATTGCTAGGGTGTTGCTAAGATATTGTTGTGAAGTTCTGGGTGGTTGCTAGGTTGTTGTTTGTTAGGGTGCTAGAAGCCAGATTGTTGCAGTGTTGTGGAACGTTGCTGGGACATATCTTGGCTGTTGTTGTGGTGTTCTGAATGGTTGCTAGGTGATTACTAGGGTGTCTTGGGTGGTTTTTAGGGTTATGGTTGCTAAGGGGTTGCTAAGGTGTTGCTACACTGTTGTTTCGCTGTGCTTTTAGAGAATTCCAATGTCAAGTTTTGCTAGGGTGTTGCTTGTTAGAGAATGGCAAGGTCAAGTGTTGCAGTGTTTGTTGCTGGGGCACTGTTTGAATGTTCTCGCTGTCTTCTGGGTGGTTGTTAAGTGACTGCTAAAGTGACCTGGGAGGTTTCTAGGGTGTTGCAAGGCTGATTGTTAGGGCATTGTTAATGACTCCTAGTGTGTCTTGGATGGTTGCTAGAGTATTGCTTTTTAGGGTGTTGCTGGGCTGCTGTTGTGTTCTGAATGTTGGCTAGTTGATTTGCTGGTTGTTCCTGTGTGGTTGCTAGGATTTTAATTGTTAGGGTGTTGCTAAGATGTTGTTACAGTGCTTTAAGGTACCCTGGATAGTTGCTATGGTGTTGCCTGTTAGAGTGTAGCAAGGCAAACTGTTACAGTGTTTGTTGCTGACGTATTGTTTGAATGATGTCACTGAGTTCTGTGTAGTTGTTAGAGGGTTGCTAGGGAGTATTGGACGGTTACTAGGGCATTACTTGTTAAGTGAATGGTTGCAAGGGTGTTGCAAAGTGATTGCAAAAGTGTCCTGGAAGGTTGCTAGGGTGTTGCTTGTTAGCATGTTGCAAGGCTGACTGTTGTGGTGTTCTGGATGGTAGCTAGGGGGTTGTTAGGTTGTCTTGGATGGTTGCTAGGCTGTTGTTATGTTCTGAATGCTTGCTAGGGTTGCTGAGTGATTGCTAGGGTGTCTTGTATGGTTGTTAGAGTGTTGCAAGGCTGACCGTTTCAGTGTTCGTTGCTGATGCATTGTTTAAATACTGTTGCTATGTTATCGGTGGTTGTTAGGGTATCTTGGATAGTTGCTAGGGCACTGCTTGTTAAGCTGTTGCTATGCTGTTGTTGTAGAATTTTGAATGGTTGCAAGGGTGTTGCCAAGATGTTTTTGCAGTATTCTGGGAGGTTGGTAAGTTACTGCTAAGTGATCACTAAGGTATCCTGGGTGGTTGCTAGGGCGTTGCTTGTTTGTTGCTGAGGCACTGTTTGAATGTTGTTGCCATGTTATGGGTGGTTTTTATGGCACTGTTAATGACTCCTAGTGTGTCTTGTATGGTTGCTAGATCGTTGCTTGTTAGGGTGTTGCTAAGCTGTTGTTGTGTCATGAAGGCTTGTTAGGGTGTCTTGTGTGGTTGCTAGGATGTTGCTTGTTAGAGTGTTGCTAAGCTGCTGTTGTGTCCTGAAGGCTTGTTAGTGTGTCTTGTATGGTTGCTAGATCGTTGCTTGTTAGGGTGTTGCTAAGCTGCTGTTGTGTCCTGAAGGCTTGTTAGAGTGTCTTGTGTGGTTGCTAGGATGTTGCTTGTTAGGGTGTTGCTAAGCTGCTGTTGTGTCCTGAAGGCTTGTTAGTGTGTCTTGTATGGTTGCTAGATCGTTGCTTGTTAGGGTGTTGCTAAGCTGTTGTTGTGTCATGAAGGCTTGTTAGGGTGTCTTGTGTGGTTGCTAGGATGTTGCTTGTTAGGGTGTTGCTAAGCTGCTGTTGTGTCCTGAAGGCTTGTTAGGGTGTCTTGTGTGGTTGCTAGGATGTTGCTTGTTAGGGTGTTGCTAAGCTGCTGTTGTGTCCTGAAGGCTTGTTTAGGGTGTCTTGTGTGGTTGCTAGGATGTTGCTTGTTAGGGTGTTGCTAATGCTGCTGTTGTGTCCTGAAGGCTTGTTAGGGTGTCTTGTGTGGTTGCTAGGATGTTGCTTGTTAGGGTGTTGCTAAGCTGCTGTTGTGTCCTGAAGGCTTGTTAGTGGTGTCTTGTGTGGTTGCTAGGATGTTGCTTGTTAGGGTGTCTTGTGTGGTTGCTAGGATGTTGCTTGTTAGAGTGTTGCTAAGCTGCTGTTGTGTCCTGAAGGCTTGTTAGAGTGTCTTGTGTGGTTGCTAGGATGTTGCTTGTTAGGGTGTTGCTAAGCTGCTGGTGTGTCCTGAAGGCTTGTTAGTGTGTCTTGTGTGGTTGCTAGGATGTTGCTTGTTAGGGTGTTTGCTAAGCTGCTGTTGTGTCCTGAAGGCTTGTTAGGGTGTCTTGTGTGGTTGCTAGGATATTGCTTGTTAGGGTGTTGCTAAGCTGCTGTTGTGTCCTGAAGGCTTGTTAGGGTGTCTTGTGTGGTTGCTAGGATGTTGCTTGTTAGGGTGTTGCTAAGCTGCTGTTGTGTCCTGAAGGCTTGTTAGGGTGTCTTGTGTGGTTGCTAGGATGTTGCTTGTTAGGGTGTTGCTAAGCTGCTGTTGTGTCCTGAAGGCTTGTTAGGGTGTCTTGTGTGGTTGCTAGGATGTTGCTTGTTAGGGTGTCTTGTGTGGTGCTAGGATGTTGCTTGTTAGGGTGTTGCTAAGCTGCTGCTGTTGTGTCCTGAAGGCTTGTTAGAGTGTCTTGTGTGGTTGCTAGGATGTTGCTTGTTAGAGTGTTGCTAAGCTGCTGTTGTGTCATGAAGGCTTGTTAGTGTGTCTTGTGTGGTTGCTAGGATGTTGCTTGTTAGGGTGTTGCTAAGCTGCTGTTGTGTCCTGAAGGCTTGTTAGGGTGTCTTGTGTGGTTGCTAGGATGTTGCTTGTTAGAGTGTTGCTAAGCTGCTGTTGTGTCCTGAAGGCTTGTTAGGGTGTCTTGTGTGGTTGCTAGGATATTGCTTGTTAGGGTGTTTCCTAAGCTGCTGTTGTGTCCTGAAGGCTTGTTAGGGTGTCTTGTGTGGTTGCTAGGATGTTGCTTGTTAGAGTGTTGCTAAGCTGCTGTTGTGTCCTGAAGGCTTGTTAGGGTGTCTTGTGTGGTTGCTAGGATGTTGCTTGTTAGGGTGTTGCTAAGCTGCTGTTGTGTCCTGAAGGCTTGTTAGGGTGTCTTGTGTGGTTGCTAGGATGTTGCTTGTTAGGGTGTTTGCTATGGTATTGCTAAGTAATGACTAAGGTGCCATGAAAAGAGCACATCTATGATATTCTGGGTCTAGACAGACAAAAAGAGCACACAAACCTGAAGTTGCACATGTTCCTCAGGGCCAGCCCTCGCACCATGGGATTGGGATCAGCGCAGTCCTTACGGAGCGTGTTGATGGCCAGCAGCGCCAGGTCAGGCTTGTCACTGGCATACGTGCACATGTACAGATAAACCAGCTTCTTCTGAACAATGTCCACTGTGGCACTGGCTTTCACCATGTCCATAAATAAAGCAGAGACATCCAGGCCCTGTGTCATGTACCTTCGAAGAAACAACATTTCACAAGTTCTGAATTAGCTACGGTGGAATTATCCAATTATGACTATTACTAAATTTAGTTTAATATTGTAATCTAATTATGATGGAACTAGAGATGTGCAGTATAATAAATAATGACTTAAATGCTGTTCTGTTTCTCACAGAAAGAATCTACTGTTATTGCAGCTTCACAAGGCTTGAAAAATATGCTTCACAAACTACTTCATGATCATTTTGAATTCAGGACTTCCCACAAATTTTTAACCAACAATCTTACATGAGCTTTCCATAAACCAACCACATGATGTGACTACTGGATAATAATTACAGAATAAGATTTTATTTGCTCATAAGTCATTCAAACTGATTTGTTGGTTTGTTGGTTTAACGCCATTCCAGTTTCTGTAGCTATTATGAGAAATATTATGGCGTATTATAGGTTTAGATGGTCTTATACTTTTATCTTTACAGATTATCTTTTATGTTTAGATGGAATTTGAACTATTTATTTTTGCTAAAAACTCCAAAACTGCATTTGGCTTAACTCTGTTAAAAATCTCTTCAAAAATGTATTCAAACTGATTTGAAACTGGTTGGATGTCTTGTAAACAATTTATATTCAACACAATACACAAGCGATATCTAACTGCCACATTATTTACACTTTTTTAAACATTTTATTATTTTCAGTGATGATTTAGGCATGGAAGTACTATTTTAATAGTGGCTATTAATACTGGATATGATATTTACAGGTTTTTTTCATGATTGTTTGGTGTTTTTTTGGAGGTTGACGACTCCAGTCTCCATTCACATTCACTCAAAACGGTCTCCTTCATTAAAAACAAGGTGATCACG
Source organism: Cyprinus carpio (assembly GCF_018340385.1). Lineage (NCBI taxonomy): Eukaryota > Metazoa > Chordata > Actinopteri > Cypriniformes > Cyprinidae > Cyprinus > Cyprinus carpio. Next base: position 6,338,308 of record NC_056619.1, on the reverse strand, counting down.
GACCTGATGACTTTGGTGATGTAGTTTTTGTAGCGGAGGCGGTCTGCTTGAACATTTGGATTGGACAGAGCTCGCCGGAGCTCTTTCACCACCTCCTCCGAGCCTAAATAAGGCATTGTGTGGGTCCCTCAGGGGAACACAGTCTGAACAAACTCAACTCAAACTCGAGTTCCTCGTTCCTTGTGAACCTGCTGGTGTTGTACTGTAATTATTCTTCAGTGATGTCTTCTGGTTTGTGCCTGATCATAAGAAAAAATATCATAAATCATAATAAGAGTCAGTCTGACAGCACAATAACACACAAATTAAATAATCTCCACCAAAACAATTAATAATCATAATCAATCCTAATTACAATCAGCCTGACAGTACAGTAACAGACCAACATAAATGTAAAGACCGGGATATGACAGCTTTCCGATTTAATACACTGCCATTTGTTTAGCTCGCATCTATTTAGCAATAGATTTATCATCGCAGTTTCTAAAAGAACAAATACGCTTTTGGCACACATAAAGGGCAAGTAAGACATATGTGTGTAACATACCTCCTGTATCACTTTAAAAACAGTAAATTAACATATAATCATCTTAAAATAACAGCGAGAACTGACTATTAGAATCCATCGGAGCGTATTTATATCAGGAAGCGTGAAGCCCGAAATCAGCTATTTTCTTCCTCTCAAAGTTTCAAAATTAAAGCCTTTTGACTTTTTGAGAAAAAAAAAAAAAGGCTATATATATATATATATATATATATAGGGCTGTCAAATGATATATATATATATATATATATATATATACTAGGGCTGTCAAATGATTAATGATTAATCACGATTAATCACATCCAAAATAAAAGTTTTGTTTACATAATATATGTATGTGTACAGGGTATATTTATTATGTATATATAAATACACACACATAAATTATATATTTAGAAAATATTTACATGTATATACATTTATATATTTATATTCTTATATTTTATATTATATATAAATATATTTAATATATAAACATAACATATTCTTCTTAAATATATACATGCATGTGTGTGTATTTATATATAAATATACACAGTATACACACACAAAATATTAAAAAAAAAATACAACCAAAATGGGTAATAGGGCCGCGGCGTTAACTGCAAGTCAGTCGTGAAACATAAATATATATAACATACACACGAACTAATCTGAATTATAAAATAAACATTTACCTGAAATATATCTACCATAAATATCTCAATAATTATAGACAATCTAAACTTATAAGCTATAAACTCTCTTTTTCCATTTTAAAATTTAAATAAAAAAAATGAAAATTACCTTTACATAATATTATTTTTCTTGATGAATAGTTGACCTTGAGGGGGGATGTAAAAGAGCTGAATTTATCGGGTTTTCTTTGGGTATCTTTTAGGTTTGGCCTAACAGCAGAACGTAAATTACAATTACATTATGTTGTATTATTGCATTTATATTTTTTTATATTGTGTATTTTTATTATTTTATATTTATACTTTAATAATTTATATTTACATTATGACATGCTTTATTAGAAAACTATGTAAAGCTTTTTTATTATTTTATATTTATACTTTAATAATTTATATTTACATTATGACATGCCTTATTAGAAAACCATGTTAAGCTTTTTTTTATTATTTTATATTTATACTTTAATAATTTATATTTACATTATGACATGCCTTATTAGAAAACTATGTTAAACTCTAGTCATTGGCGTCTTTGATGCAGTAGGAGTAAATGGCAAAGACTCTATATTAGCAGTTAATTAAATGTATGTATAAAACTCACATTTTCTACCTGAAAAAGTTTAGCATAACTATAAAAAAGTATTAATGAAATTTATAAATTACCCAAGTAGTTATATATGATTGTGTTAAGTATATTTAAAGTGAATTAAAATGAGAAGTATATATTTTTAAGTATATATAAGTTGGAAATTAGAAGTTTGCTGAGGCCCCCTAGTGGTTGAGTCTACTTTCTGTAAATTCACTCATATATATTGATATTATTATTATCCATAGCACTGTAAACATATGTAATCTGTGTGTATTTTAAATATTCTGACTTAACAAGTCTTTTATATGTTTTCATATTTTCTCATTTTTATTTGTTTATATGTGTGCATTGGAAGCTTCATTACCAAGTAAAAGTCATTTTATGTGTAATAACCTGTTTTTATACAGTCTATGGTAATAACACGTGTCGATACGGAGGTCTTTTATTTTGGCACGCGGTCGGTGCGCGGTGGCCGTCGCTAGGCGGCGCTGGACAGCAGCAGCAGCAGAGAGTCGTGAGCGGCGTGTGAGTGTGTGTTTGTGTGTGTGAGAGCGTGTGTGTGTCAGCGAAAGATTTCTGAAGATGCTGGAGAGGTAGTAGCTAGTCTGACGGGATGGCCGGAATCATCAAAAAGCAGATCCTGAAGCACCTGTCCAGGTAAGATGCGCGTGGAGAGCGTCGTGTTGTGATCGATCAGCGTCTGTGTCTGTGTTAGTGTTCGCCTCGGATGACTGACTGAGTGTTATCACGGGACTCTCACACCGCTCATGCACTGCACACACAGCCGCTCAGTGCAGCAGAACCTGTGCTTGATGCATCTGTAGCTCGGTTAGCTGACAGGCTAATGACTGCAGCACCACTGCTGGAATCAACAACACACGAGACCTGCACACTAACACAACACT